>NW_017537268.1:1047374-1095348 GCF_001853355.1 Bactrocera latifrons | reverse complement strand
TTTTTTTTTTAAAAAAGTTATCAAGCTCTTAAAAAATCACCCGATACAATGACACGACGACGAACTCATACGAGTATTTATGTATATACATACTTGTATATATGTATAATGGAAAAATGTACAAATGTAAAAATGTACAAATGTAAAAATGTTTTTTGTAGAAGAATACTCATAAATCAGCAGTCGCTTTACTGTTTGCAAACCTATTTATATTCTTTTTACACACAAACCTTAATACGAAGTGTATATATGTATGCATATGTACAATACAAAGCATCGATTAAATATATAAAAAAAAAAAAATTATTATAGATGTATATATTTACTTACACATATAAATATGCAGAAATTTACTGTATTCAATATAATTACATTTGTACTTTAATCTTGAAGGGATTAGAGGAGCTATGCATATACTATATATACGAGTATATTAAAAACCAGAAATAATCATGACTAAAATTATACATATGTTTGTAGGTATTCGTATAAATAAGTAGTTGCATATACTAATTATCTCAGTCACGACTTAATGGATTAAATGATGGCATCTTGATTCACATGCTATAAAACATATAGCAATTAACATCTTTATTCTTTGAAGCAACGTTAAGCTTACAGAAACATCAGAAAAGTTTTGAAATTCCTCTCTACTAAGGGTAACCCGTATTTTCTGTTCAAGAGATCTAGCAATACTATAAATGACATTATCTCTTGCGAAGTTAGTAAACTTTGTAGGCTGGTATTTTCTTAACGGGTATATCTAGTGCGAACTAAAAAACATCGATTTTTAAGAATTAAAAAAAAAAACCTGCAGTATCGATTGTTTTCAAATTTTCAGAGAATATTTATATATGCTTCAGGAAAACATAGTAAAATTTTTGGAACAAATGTGTAAATACATATGGTACATACATGTGGTTGCTAATAAACGGTTAGTTTTACACAAAACTACGACCTACGCAGAAAAAAATTGGCAGCGCCCAAAGACCAACGGATAAAATGATAAAGGATTTGCGCAATATTGATCAGTGAGAACAAACTAAAAACTTACTGGTCCGAATTCTTGACATTTGCGAGAAATTTTGCTTTTTTTTTAATTCAAAGAAAAGTGCGGCTGAGGACCCGTCCACGCTTTGCTGAGGCTGACACATACATACTAGATAATACTACTCTACTATTACCATCTATATGAAAAAATGGATCATTTCGTATGTTAATTAAGCATTGCTTTTTGAGGGAATAACAGAAAACACTTTTGGCCCGTTTTTATACTCTCGCAACAAAGTTGCTAAAGAGAGTATTATAGTTTTGTTCACATAACGGTTGTTTGTAAGTCCCAAAACTAAAAGAGTCAGATATAGGGTTATATATATCAAAGTGATCAGGGTGACGCGTAGAGTTGAAATCCGGATGTCTGTCTGTCCGTCCTATAAAATGTCATAACTAAGCCATAAATGAAGATATTAAAATGAAATTTGGCACAAAGGATCGCATTAGGGAGGGTCATATTTGGACGTAATTTTTTTGCAAAAGTGGGCGTGGCCACGCCCCCTACTAACGTTTTTGTACATATCTCGAAAACTACTATAGCTATGTCAACCAAACTGTATAGAGTCGTTTCTTTTAGGCATTTCCTTATACAGTTCAAAAATGGAAGAAATCGGATAATAACCACGCCCACCTCCCATACAAAAGTTATGTTGAAAATCACTAAAAGTGCGTTAACCGACTAACAAAAAGCGTCAGAAACACTAAATTTTACGGAAGAAATGTCAGAAGGAAGCTGCATCCACTTATGGACCAAAAACCATATCTCAGGAAGTACTCCACATATTTCAATGAAATTCGGTATATAATATTTTCTTAACACCCTAATGACATGTACCAAATATAGGTGAAATCGGTTCACACCCACGCCTGAAATCTCTATTATCACTTTATCATGCGAGAGTATAAAATGTTCGGTGACACCCGAACTTAGCCCTTCCTTACTTGTTATACAATAAAGCCTTAAATTTACAAAAATTTATGACGGAAGCAAAGTTGTAGACCTAATAATTAAAAATTATTCTGGAATAGATTTGGTATTGGGACGCCAATTAAAATTGTAATTACAACTATGCTGAAAAATTATTGATAACAAAACTATAGATATAGGATATGACTATAGTATGCATGTTGAATTTGCTCAAACTGTGATGATCTTTTTAATATCACCAATTTACAACAATCAGTTTATTTGAACTCAAGTGTTCAAGCCCAACAAAAATGAAAGTGTTACATTAGCCTTGACCAAAAGCTACATATTCCTTGGCACCTGTTGGTAGAATCGGTGAACTTCACACCAATTTCTTAATTACCAAGTAAACGAAAGTCAAATAATAGATGAGCCTTGTGACACACAAATTATTCGGCGAAAATATCTTAAATCAAACTACATTCACAAAACATTCAAAACAGAAACCAGTAAAGATGTTGATGGTAGATACATTTATGGAAGTAGATATAAATAAATAAAAATACGGAAAATAGCAAACGAAGATAATCGGCGTCCACCGAGTGAAACACTCAAGCAAATAATCGAAGATTACGTAGCGGAGAAGTAAATATAATAATAAATAATTTGCATAAAAGCGAAAATTAATAAATAAGCAATTAATGATTAATGCCTATGACATAATTTAGCACGAAGCTATTTGTATAGATCGGACGACGAAAACAGATACAGTGTAGTTCGTAATATGCGAATAGATAATTCAATTTTATGCTAAATAATAGTAAAATCTTATGCAAACACAAAAAAGCAAGCAAAAATTTTATAAGCAATTGAAAATGATTTTATAAAAAATTTAAGACAATTAGTTTTATATGAAATGAAATGATAATGTAGATACTTTTATAATATATAACACTAAAGTTTTTATTTATTTGTTTAAACGAATGAAGCTAAATGAATAAGAAAGCACAAAGTTTCCCAAAGAAACAGACAAGCAGACAATGTTGGGATGCATTGACGTACCTCTTGCAAGAGGCTATGAGCTTAGACTAAAAGTATTTATAATAAATTAAAACCCGAAAAAAAATTGGAAGCAGCCATTTCGCTTCGAAATGGGAACTTCGCGGATCTGTGTCAAAATAACCCTTGTAAACCCTTTGAACTGTTAAACTTTCACTTTCCTATACACTTTCCTCACATAAGACAAAAATGGAAATTACCTGAACTTTTCACGTACAAATTAAATAATATTTTTATTTTTAGGAAACATTGAAAAATTCACAACTCAACTAACATTTTGTATCGTATGTTTGTATGTTTGTTACCTCAAACAGTTACTTCATACACAATCAGTGTCCTCGTCATTCACATTCGACATTGATCGCAACCAAAATTGGACATACAAAGCAGGCGGCAAATTACACACTTAAAAAGCAATGATACTTGTACAACAATTGAAGAGATCTACGAGTAACTGAGATTGATATGACCAAAATAGTGGCTACCGCTTAACCCTGATCTTCGTATATTTATGGCAGTCATTAATACAAATAAGCTGAGCGAAAAACATTTCCGATTTGAAAGCTCATCTACGAACACATGTCCGGAATCCAGAAATGCCATTGTTGTGCAACAACACTTTCGAGTGGTAGTAATTACTGTCAAAATGATTCATTTAAATGCAATTAGTGCGTACTACTCTAGTTATGGTAGCCGCGCGCCGCACCACACACAGTGTCTTCATTCGACCCAGACCCAGGCAAAGCAACTGGCGAATGGGCCAGCGCATCTTAAAATGCTATTGTACTCTGGTCATTAATTAATTGTCGGGTCGTTCGTCTCAGCTCAATAAGTCGCATTTGTGAACAAAAGAAATGATGAAATGCATTTTCAACTGTCTACAGCAAGACAGAGGATAACATGTCGCAGGGTGTGGTTGTGGTGAACGGGTATGTGGGGGGCCAATTAGACATTTGACTAAATTAAGATGCCTTTAAGTTTACTGCCACATAGTCTTTGTGCATATGCAAATATGTATGTATGTAATACTTTAAATATATGTATGTACTTGAATTTATGAGACTGTGTAATGCTCCGTTTGCAATGAGCACAGACGCCGGGCGGATGTGTTGTTGACCCGATCTGTTGCACACAGCTCATAAGTTGATGACAACAAAGGCAGTCAGTTAGCCTGTCAAGTTGCCTGTCTCTCTA
Organism: Bactrocera latifrons; assembly: GCF_001853355.1. NCBI lineage: Eukaryota > Metazoa > Arthropoda > Insecta > Diptera > Tephritidae > Bactrocera > Bactrocera latifrons. The sequence continues at coordinate 1,091,135 of NW_017537268.1, read as the reverse complement.
CCCCGCTCTCGGTCTGTTTGTCTAACTGGCAGTTCGTCTCGCCAAAGAGATGATTCATGCTATCATCAAGTAAGTTTTGTTATGCTTCCATATCATTGACTCGTGTCACTGCGATGCATTGCTCGTCGACATTGTCTACGACATTTCTCACAAGCATTATCCGCATCATTGTACACGAACTACTTGTAATGCACATTACCGACACTGGAAGGAAAGACTGCTGTCACTTTTTTTTGTATAATTGTTATAGATTTATCTTGAGCTTACAAAGAAAATACATTTGTTGCAAATTACATTGTTGCAAGATAAATGCTTTAATTTTAAAACGTAGTACGTGTTTAATGCAATGAAAGCATTACTATGAAGCTTACTTATAAATATTACTTTTTTATTTGAATATTTTTTTAAGAATTTTCATAAAAAAATGACTGGTGGTATTCTACACAGCCATAAAAGTGAATATGTGAAAATTTCGTTTTGATAAGAATCAGTGATAGATAGTTAGCTTTAGCAGTGGCGGGTCTACACTCAGTCTACTAAATAATAATTACTTCTGTCTGAATGACAATTTAAAAAGAAAAAATGTGCCAACAAAATTAGAAGTATGACTTCATATGCAATTTTTATCTGTATTCTTAAAATATATGTAAGCACTTTAATTTTGAAAATAATTGTATTTTTAATGATAGATTTCTCCAACGCCATAAATAAATTCACTCCATAATTTTCCTCATTGCTTTCATTAATCACTAGTAAGCAAATGAAATTGAAAACAAACAAAGGAACATTCTCCTCACACAGGTGCGGACGGAACAAAGCACTGGAAGATTACTGTTGTGCTCGCTGAACTCGTGCACTCGCTTTGTTTTGTCAGATAGGATTTCTTTACATCCCTATTTCAACTAATAAAGCAACGAGTAGAGCAACTGCTGAAAGCATGCACTAAATGAATAAAGAAACGAGTTCCCAGTGCTGGTAAACGGCAGCAACGAGACAAGAAAGTAAAATCAGACTTTTACATTTAATAACGTGTTTATGTTAAGCTTTCAAAAGGAGGATTGCATGGTGGGGAAAAGGAAACTTGCTGGCTAACAGACTGTTTGTCGTTCAACTGCATTCGAACAGTTGACTAGTGCAGACAGCAAATACACATACCTATGTGCATTTGTAAACAAAGCAAAAGCAAACACCACTACAAATAGCAGCAGGCGTTGGACATTGTTAACGCCGCATTGGTGCGTGACAGCGGCAACTGACAGCTCGGCGCTGATTGAATTGAACGGAGTCCCCCGCATATTTCGATAGTTGCTGACATAAGTAAAATGTGTTTGTCCTTTGGAAACAACTGAAAATGGTGTAGATGCCATTGAAATTGGGGTTGTTGCAATTAAAATTTCCCTTCCAAATGTACAAATAAACGGAAGTAAATCAATTTACATATAAGAGTACGAGCGTTCGCTTTAGGATTGCCAGAGTACATAAATGTTGCTTATTGACTTGTAATGCTTATTTATGCGCGTTTGTTTGCGTATAGAAGGCTGCCTAATTTCCCAAGATGGCCAACGTACAACAGCAGTGACTGCTTAGTCAATACACAAACCAAAATCCATAAATTTCCAGCAGCACAGCAGTAATGCGTAATCAAAAAAAAAAAAAAATACACACTCAAAACGTAAAATGAAACAACAACGATAACAATGAGGCAATGCACTCGTAGACGTGACAGCAATGAATTGGCGTTGCCATTGCCGATATGTATGAAGAAATCGATTGCGGACGCGAGGATACAGTGATTTTAAAAAGTTTGCGTCCAAATTTTTAAATTTTGAAGGATGGAATGCGCTATGCAATTAAGGAAGATACAATTGGAGAAGTTGTTTGCATTGTTATAAAATTCCTGCCCCACAAGACGGCAATTTAGCATACGGTAGTATACTTTCAAGCGAATTATCTTTGCAGTATTTCTGAATTCTTTCAGGTTTACAATTGTTAGTGTAATATTCGGTGAAGATAAAATGAACCGCCATCTTCAGTTCGGGATATTTAATAAAGAAAAAAATATTTTATAAAGATCTGTATGAGTATGATCGTTAATTTGAATGGATCCGAGATTGCAGCTTTGCCTTGGTCAATTGATACCTTGAATAAATCTTGTCTAATAAAAATATTTTCCCTTGCAAGGACTTCATTTTGAACGATCATTTTGTATGGCAGTTATATTCTATAGCAGTCCGATATTGGCACCTCAAAAAAATGGGCAGCTTCTTGGTGAGGAAAACTGTACTAGTACTCAAATGGCTAAATCGACTCAACTTTTCACGTATTTTTTATACATTATGTAGTTATCTACTTTTATGTCACACTGTAAATATTGCAACCTGCCAACGAACGTGCAACAGCCAAGAGGCAACCACCATCGACCAATACCACTTGACTTGCGTTGCAAGTGAGGTGAAAAATTGTGATTTTTACGCACAATGACGTGAGGGAAACGCGAATGTTGAGGCAACTGTGCAAGCTTGGAGACTTTCCGAGCAGTTCGGCTTACACAGTGAGCCCACATAAATATGTAGACAAGCACGCATGGAACTATGCGCAATTTTGCTGTCAGGAAATTTCATTTTCATTTTGTTTAGCTTTTATTTTCATTAATGCGCACACTTTCGCACACGTTCAGTTAGAGGTCTGATATATGATATCGGTTTTTATGTGTAACATTGTTTTATATTTATACTTACATCTATGCCGGTGTGTATATACTTTTATTGACCTGCTGCGTTGCATGTGGCAAGCAACTGGCCTGCCACTTGGCACACTCGCACAATCTCGGCTCTCAAAGCGCTTATGCACGGCTATCGGCGTGTATGAATGGATTTCTGAAATGGAAATTTTAAGGTTGACCATGAATTTGCAAGACGGCTGCAGTAGCAAAAACTAAAAATAAGTTGTATTAAAAATTAAGTATGCATGCAACAACACCAAACAGTACATTGACAACAGACGGAGAAAGTGTGATACACGTCTAATCACCATATTCGCCAGTTGGTGGATAATTTGTGCAACCAGCTAACACGGCTGGAAACTAATTTATTGAGAGGGCGGAAAGGAGCGCAAAGTGACGGCTAGCAGCTTCTTAGAATTTGTGCCACAATTTATAGTTTTAGTTGCACAGTTTAACATTAGCTAGACGAAGCCATCAGTGTTGCCTCCAAATGAGGGGAAAACGAAAACACTTGTGTCTCAAATGACATACGGAGAAAAGAGGAAATTCAGTGCTTTGCACGCATAGCCAACTCGATATTAGCAGCAAAAACGTTCCTTACCGGGAACTAAATTTTTTTGCGCTTATTTTCAATTAAATAGATTTATTGGTTTATATTTCCATAAAATCAATAAGATTGGAGTTTTTTTTTAGATTTCTGTCATGCATTTGCTTATTGTCGTTCTCAGCTATGTGGCAGCCATAAATGGTTTCGACGGACTTGCATTGTGCGAACAGCGAATGACGGCGTCAAAATACATAATCGTCAATACGTCGGAAATGTGCGGAATGACGTTTATTCGCAAATATTCTGACATATAATGCTACATATGTATATGCATATGCATTTTGCACTTATGCACTTACTGAATACTTTTTATTTGCATAGCGCATAGCACATCCGCTCCAAGCTGCTTCAGTGTTTTCTTTGTACAATACATTTCACTTCCACGTGCTCCTTAGAATATTTTTGCAATGTATATAAAGCTAGAATGGGTGTGTGTTTTACTCATACTAAGAAGAAAATATTAGCGAAAAATTTTATGGGCTTATGGGTTTGAAAAAAATTTGTTTTTCATTATCTTATTAAATTCTATAACACCCCTAGAATATTGTCCTAAATTTTCAAGTTGATTTGAGTAATGGTTTCTGAGATACAGCCTTGAGAATTTGTGCGCTCGAGGTTAGCTAGGTTAAGTGCGACGTCTTTAAATGCGTTTTTCTCGAAACTATGTTTTTGAAGTCCGTTGGCAAGATTTCTCGAGAACTACTTAACCGATCTTCATGAAATTGTACACAGGTCTTTGAAATACAAATCTTAAAGACTCGAACAAAGGACTTTTTATCAATTACAGCTTTTTGGAAAAAAGCATGTCGCCAAATTTTCACTGAAATTTTAATTTTTTTTTTTTAAATGTCTGTCCAATTTTAATTTTTTTTCCTTCGTTCAAGTTTTAAGTTAAAGTTTTAACTAAAACGAATATATTTTCACTTTAGATGATACTGTAAGGAGTTATCCTGCCAACAGGGTCACAATGGCCGAGTTTAAAATATTTTTCCCAAATTTTCAGAATTTCTTTCTTAATAGTGTATGTTTATAACAATATAAAAATTTTATAAAATATTTAATTTTTTATGTGAGAAAAATTGTTAAAAAAGGTTTTATTTAACCGAGGAAACCCAAGTAATCCCTTAATCAGTTTTTCTTTAAACGTGTTTCTTGAAATAATTCTGCAACTAATGAACCCGCATTTTTTTTTTTTGTTTTTTTTTGATCTGATCAGAAACCGAATTTCGGTAAACTAGGAACGACATTTCACAATTTTTAACTGGGTTCTGAAAATATGTTCATACATATTTAACTGTTCTCAAAGTAGTTGCACTTTAAAAGAAATAATAACGATTTTCCAACACAATTATATTCTTGTTGGGAGAATAAAATCAGAAGTGCACATATTCACCGGCAGCGACTGGTGATCATTTGTTCACAATATGCACTGGTAGCCAATTACATCGAACAATTCTAAATTAAACAAGACAAAAATCAGAATAAAAATGAAAAAATGAATAAATAGGTGTGCAAATAGCATGGAAAATTGGCTTCTTCAAGGCGAGATCACACACAATCGATCGTGCGCGCAAGGAGAACACTTTTCATTTACACACATAAACTTACACAAATACACACACACACGGACGTACATAGTACAGAAAGTAATTATCGTTAATTTTCTTTGTTATTGTTGTTGTGGGTAATTTGGTGGCCAATGCAATTGTTGTTTCTTCTACTCACTTTGTGTTCAGCTTACGTAACATAAATTTGTGTAATGTATATGTGTGTGTGTGTTTGTACATTTTTCAGTATGTGTGAAGTTCAAATGCGATTGATTGCAACAATAGCAATTGTGTTGATAAAAATTGAAAGCTAACAGGTGAAACTCGCGAAAGCTTATTTGTTGTTGTAATGTGTGTCAATGTCACATAAACGACACGGCTTACCCACAACGGCACAAGCGCAGCGGCAATGCATTTTATAACTGAAAGTTCTTAGATAGAAAATATAATGTTAGCGGGTTAATCAAAGATCAGGACACATTGTTTGTATAACGGAGTTTTGTTGACACGAAGCAAACAAGAATTGCTTGAAGTAAACAGAAAGCAAATAATTTTTATTTAAAAATCATTTCATCACTCAAATGCATCAAAGCAACAGGATTAAATTTCACTTTCAACGCCACTGAAATATCTCCATTTGTGCTCAGTACTTTTGTTGTACAACGAGTAATGGCATTGCCACTGCGGCATACACTATTCCTCCCTCTCACAATGTTATTTACACGAACGCTGCTTATCACTGTCAATTGTCAGTTTATGGAATGACAGCAACGCCCCACCACCAAGGGACAGCACTTCCATATAAGTAGGATTACGCAAAGAAGTTTGTACATGCATTTTTATAGGCAAATACTTAGTTGCTTATTTTTTCTTTAATTAGTAAGTGGAAGCAGAGTGAGCATTATATTGATGAGAATTCTGACAGCGTGACTCACCAATTCAAGTGGCCATGACGTTGAACTGAATAACAAGATTAAGTGTTGCTTTCTACTGCTTATTACGACGAGATTAATGGAGCGACTCAATTTATTATAACAAAAAAATGTGCCGACACTTAGTGGTGAAACAGAAATTTGTTGATCGATTACTAAAAAGCGCCGATTACTGATTCAAAGGAATAGAAGGCATGACAAGACGAGAATGTCATTTTCAACTCTTATTTGGATTATAAAATTAAATTAGGATAGTTTATTTGAATACCAAACACAAAGATAAAACATATATTGGAACAAAAAAGCAACCGGAAATTACAATTAAATTCTCCAAGTAAATTATATTTCAAAAAAACGTATTTTGCTAAGTTGACAGTCCCCCCTTAATTTCAGTTTGTTTACAGCAGCTGTTTGAATCGGTACACTTCAGTAGTGTTTTGTGATTTTACAATGAATAAAAATATCGAACAACGATTTTGTCTCAAATTTTATATTTCTGACCAAATTTCGTGTGTGGAATCATTGCGAATGTTGGAAAAGGCTTACGATGATTCAAAGCATAAGATTACGAGTGGTACAAAGCCTTCAAAGACGGTGGAGAGATCGTTCTGAATGACTCGTTCTGAATGACTTCGAGCTCTTCAACTGATGAAAATATTATTATATAATATTAAAAAATTCAAGGATATTATGCTGCAAAATTGGCAAAAAAGCCTTAGAGAGATACCAAGACTCGACGTGAATCCATTCGAATAATTTTCGTGGAGAGTTTGGATATAAAACGCGATGAGTAATGGGTTTATAAGTTTAAGAATGATCGGAATGGAAGAAAAAATTCGAGCCGAAATGAAAAAAATCACGCCAAAACCGCTTAAAAATCCAGGTGATGCTTACTGTTTTTCGATATTCGCTGTTTGATGCATCATGAATTTTTTCGGGAGGAGCAGACAGTCAAGTAGGTGTTCCATCGGGTGGGTTGAGGTGTTTGTATGAGAGCATCCATCGAAAACGGCCGGAGTTGTGAAAGAACAGTTCATGGATTTTTCACACACAAAATTCGCTGAAGAAGCTGAAGGCCACCTCTTGTGAAAACCCATACAAATTCTGAATATTTGGCTAAATGTTTGCACACACATATATTTTTGTGCATTTCACTGGTGATAGCAAAGATTCGAAAATAAAAAGTAAAAATTGACTCTTAACAGTGCAACAAAGATTGTCTTCATTATTACTATATATCTTCTCGCAAATTATTTCAGGACCGGTGCCAGGTGTTACAACAACAACAAATTCATTTACGTTTAAAGCAAGAAGGCGAAGCCGTAGAATTAGCTCAAGAGTAGTTGCAGTTAATAAACATTACAATGCAAGAGAGTTACAGCAACACAACAAAATTCCTACATAATTGATTAAAGTACAAACACCGAAATGCTTGTGTTTCAACCGCTAATTGTGTAATTTTTTAACATCTCAAAACTTGTTTCGTGCCTGTGTTGGTGTACAAATAATTGTGTTAAACTGGTAAACATTAATTGTTAACGGCAAGTAATTATTTTTGATGTTGTCGAACTGCGCAAGTGTGTATGCGAGTGGGTATTGCTTACAACAATTTTAAATTTATTTCTACAACAAAACACACACATATGTACATATGCATGTAGAAATAAAAAGCATATCAAATATTGGTGTGTGTATTTTCCTGAAGCATAAAGGGGATTTCACTCAATTTTTCGCGCAGTCTCGATGGTTCAACAATAACTGTCGAGACGCACGCTATGCCCAAGCAATCGGCTGCCCAACTCAACTTGATAGCAATATTTGTAATATACATATACCATACACATATATATAACTGGCTAAGCACCGCTCTCTATACACACTATGTACATATATTATATATAAATTTATGTACAGTATGTAAAAATATCTAGATATTTTTATGCAAAAGTATGGATGTGTACATATTATGCGATAAATAGGCGGGCGGGCAACGCGCATTCAAGCATTTGAGAAACTGAACGCAAACAGCTGAAGCACAAAAATTCTTGAGTTTAGAGAAAAATACATATGTATGTAAGTATCATAAACTCTCTCACATAAACGTCACACTGCTACACAAAAGACTAAAGAATATTTGAAAAAAACAAAATAATAATTAGGCAGAGACCACATGTGCGTCGGCGTGCGGCAGAACAAGTACATATATAGAATGCTGTGTACGTGGCGTGTCAGTATGTGGGTTCGAGTCATGCTGCCGGCAACCGCACTTCAGATAGCAGCATACGGCAGTCACTGATACCATGAACCGTTGCATGTGGTCATGTGCTACGAAACGCTATGAGGTGCACTATGATTTACCACATAATATTATTATCGTAAGTGTAAGCGGCTGTGTGTGCATGTGCAGTTCAGTAATTGTTAATAGTTAAAGAATTTCAGCGAATATATGAGGGAATACAAGCATATGTACATATGTATATGCACATAATTGCAATGAGGAAGTGCTGCTTGGGCACTGGGTCATAACTATTAAAGTACATACATATGTATATATGTGTTTGTAGGAGCATTGAGCGAATTTTGATGTTAATCAAAGTTTTAAATTCCTAATATACTCTAAATATTCGCCATTAGAGAGAGTAGCAAATAAATGCGATAAAAAGGTCATTATTTTAACAATATTTTCAGATATTGTAGATTGACTTTGAAGAATAATCTTTGCCAGATTCCGTCAAGACAACATTTCAAAATAAAAAAAGTTCCCGTTCAAGGATATATTTTATAGCGACCCCCGACGTTTCCTGGAAGTTTCAAATCTCGTGGCAAACCTAATGTACCCTCTTCAGGTTATAAGCATGATTTCGAATATATATCAATTATATGCAACTGTCTCCATGAGAAATATCATATACCATTAGAGCATAAAAAGGGTTTAAGGGGATACATGGGGTAACGGGTTTCAACAAAATCAATTTTTTTATTATCTCATTAAATTTTACAACACCTATAGAATATTACCAAGTTGATCCGAGAAAAGCCCTGAGAACTTGTGCGCTTGAGGCTAGCTAGGCTAAGTGCGCTGTCTTTAAACGCATTTTTCTCTAAACTATGTTTTTGAAGTCGGTTTGCAAGATGTCTCGAAAGCTACTTAACCGGTCTTTGAGCTACAATTCTTAAAGACTTGAATAAAGGTTTTTTATCGAAAAAATGTTTAGCCAAAAATCCAATTTTCAGTTTTTCTTCTATTTATAAGTTCTAAGTTAAGGTTTTAACAAAAACACGTATTTTTTCACTTTAGATGATCCTGTAAGGAGTTATCCTGCCAACGCGGGTGCATCTTTTTTCCAAAGGAATCACCGAAAATGGCGTCACAATGGCCGAGTTTAAAATATTTATTTTAGAATTTCTTTGTTAATAATGTATGTTTGTAACAATAAAATATTCGAATAATATATTTTATTTTCATATGAGAAAAAAAAATGAAAAAAGCTTTTTTTTACCCAAGGAAATAAGGATTATAAAGACAACAAAATGTCATAACGAAGTAAAACATGTGGTAGAAAACTAATTTCAAACTTACTTTTGGATATTAAAAATCTGCTTGAGATATCCATTGGAATGTATACTTTTAACGAATAAAAGTATACACCCATACAATGTACTTAGTATCCGAAAAATTATGCTTTATGCCTACGCTAAAAGGCACATGTCTAAACAAAGAAAAAAAACATTTAATACTTTTCCGAATTAGGTCGACACACAGCACGCGAGAATTGGGTAAATGAACTTGATGACCACACCAAGTGAACACAATCACAAAACAAAAATAAACTAAAAATTTTTGAGCAAAATCCGCGCAAAAAGATTACCGCGCAATGCGAAAAATCATTCATATAACACATGCATATTCACATAATCACAGATACATAAGCAAATATGTATGTCTATACCCACATTTATATTCCATATGAATTGACACCAGCGGCAGCACGTTGTACAAAGAGGCGAATTTTATTGCTTTTGGCAAAATGAAATTGCTATAAAATTTCGCTTCTAAGTACTGAATATTGTGACACATAGCGATATTTTTAATGGAGACACTTCTCTAATAGACTCATGCATTTACGACATACTCGCAAATACTAAGTGAAACAAAATTGAAACTGTTGTCGAGATTTTCCCGCATATTACGCGGCGATCTTTATTTGAATTTGAGAAAAAAAAACTTTATTGCATTTACATATGTCACACAAGATATTTTTGTACGCGCTAGTATGGATGATGATGATAAATGATAAGCAGCTTACTAACATATAGCAGATACTTATAAAAATAGATATTATTTCTCTCCACTCTACACAGTTCAGCTAGAACTTGTTAGTCAAAATAAGACCTACTTTACATAACAAATTAAAAGTCTAATACGAATGGGAGTTGTGTCCATTAAATGATGTAATTTTCACTTTGTGTCATTTTGATGAAATCTCATTTCTCGGAACCCGTTCAACCGATTTCGACTAAATTTAGTACGTATTCCTATGTCACAGTACGAAAATGGGCGAAATCGGACTACTACCACACCTACTTCCAATATAACACACTTTTTAAATTATGCCTTATGACCAAAAATTCCTCAAATCCAATCAAAACTGTTCCAGCGCCCAAATACCGGAAATGTGGACTCCAGTATCTATTGTTGGCGTTTGACCGAAAATATCGGTCAATGCATGGGATATAAAATTGAAATTCAGACAGACTCCATTCCAGGCAATAGTGTCTCTGTGTATCTAAAATGGGTTGAATCGGGTCAGTACTTTCCTGAGCTCCCACATACCTAATATAAATATTTAGCGAAGTTCCGTATGACTTTATACTGTATAGAGTATATACATATACATATGTATATATAAAATTGCTTGGATTCCGAACCTCTGGTTGACATTTTACACCCTAAGGTACTTCCCTGCCTTTTATCCCTGAAATTTGCAAGAGAGTACAAACTGTTCGGTTTCATCCGAACTTAGCCCTTCCTTACTTGTTATGTGTATGGATTTAAAATAGCAGAAAGCAGAAATGAGTTTTTTCTGACTAGCAAATTGGTTTAATATTTAAGTATTATTTTTTGCTATCCCGTTGGTTTTAGACCATGCCTAACGTCGAAAAATGGTGAAATAAGGTGTTAAATGCCGATGCAATTGAAGCAAAGTACAATAAGCCTTTCAACCAAAGCACGAGTACATGACAAGAACAGCTGTCGGCAGATTTCATTCAAGTGCGTGTTGTTGAAGTGCGCATGCGCAATAACATAAAAGTATGTTTGTTAGACAATTTTTTTTACAAGCTTGCTAAAAAGATTTTGTATGAAAAAAATGCTATTTGAGCGCTTCGTTACACAATGAACTCAATAAACAGTGTGTGGCAAAAAAGATGTGAACAAAAAGTTGCAATAAAAATTTCATTTGAGTCAATCAATGGAAAACTCATAATCTGTTATGAGCGGTGGCATTGTGCATGTTGTAAGTGTGCATTTAGTGGTGTGAATTGTGTGTGTAAGTGCGTGAAAATAACTGGAGCAAAAAGTTTGAAACACAAAGCAAGCAATGAACATAAAATGTGCAAATATTTCAACACAAAAACGGTTGCAATAATTAAAGCTCAATTAGGCATACATACATACAAACACACTAACAAACCAACAGGCATACGGAAAAATTCACAAATCACACAGTTATCGCTTCGCTTTGATAGGTAGATTTATCTTTTCCATACAGTGGATATCTTTGCCAAGTATGTACAAAGATAGCAACACAATTATAATTGGCAAAAATAGTATTGGAATATATTACAAACACACCTACAAATGCATGCCTGTAGATGTCAATGTTTGTTTGATAATTACAAAGTAATCATGGGTATTCCAGATAGCAAAATAGACACATGAACTGTAGACACACTAGTATATGTATGTATGTACACATGTACATAGCGAAGTATCCTTCATTTATTAGAAAATTGTTATAATATTTTCTTTTTTACGATTAATAACAGACTGTTGAAAGTCACACCTAAAATTATAGGGTTATTGACAGTCGGAATCTTAACATCATCGACTGCAATATTAAGGTCAAGTCTGTACTCCTTCGTCCAGTTTGTGATTATGGTCGCTGTGGGTTTAGCAGCGAAAAAGGTTGAAGAGATAGCCGTTTACTTTCTTTCTAGTATACAATTAGTATAATAATTTATGCAAAAATTTCGTGAAGATATTCTCAAGTGAAAGAGTTTATATACAAGGACTTGATTTGATCAATCAGTTCATATGGGAGATACATATGTATATGCTATAGGGGTCCGATATCGGCGATTCCGACAAATGAGCAACTTCTTGGGGACAAAACGACGTGTGCAAAATTTCAGACCGATATTCTTTTTCGATGATGAAAATTTCATGCTAAACTTAACAAAAGTCTGTTCAGGGTATACAAGTTTTACAGTTTTTTAAAGAAAACTGAAATTAATAGGAAGCAAGATTATTTTAAATTTCAATAGACTTAGTCACGAGATCAAATTGAGAAATTTTATGTTTACTTATTGTTTACCCTCGCCGCCTTTGTTGTACCATATACATATGTGTGTGTATATGGTATACTATATATGGTGTCCACTATCTACCATATACATATGTAGGTATAACATTTTGATTGGCATTCACCGAAAGCACATTATTCTATATTTATTTTTTGTTATTATTTACAAAATATTATAGGAATTTAATGGAAACGCGTTGGTGGAAAGACAGAAACCAGAACTTCAGCTTTGAAACGCAAAGTGCAAGGCGTTGTATTCATGTATGTATATTTGTTTGTATGCACATACAGTAAATGAATAAGTTCTGTCAGAATTTGAACGTGGTTGTTGAGCAGAGTTTGTGCGTTGACACTGGTGGGTTAGCCAGTTGAGAGCGCAGAAGCCAACTTTTCAGCTTGCCTGATTAGCGCAGGTTTTGCTATAATTCTCTACATTTTCTTACGATTGTGTGCAACACCTACTCGGCTACTGATTACAATTGTAATCGTGAATTAAAATTATGTGTTCCATAACCTTCAGTGTTTAAAGTATTTCTGGATACTCTATGTGCTTACATAAACATATGTATTGACGGTAAATATCTAAACATGTAAATATATGACTTTGGGTCCCTTTCAAATTGACTATTCGTGGTCGCGGTGCTGGCGCTGCTCACTACACTGTGACTTTCACAAATGCATTCAAGCAGTAAAATAAATAAATATGTGTATAAATACACATATCTGTAGCAATCATGTACTTTAAAGCACCAACATAAGCGAAACTAAGCACAAATTCCACATTTCCAATCAAAATAATACTCGTACGATCAATGCCAGCATTTTCCTATAAACAATCGAAATGAAAAAAGCTCCCTTCCAGCTAAATAACTACAGCATACGACAGCATACAAACACTCTCACATGTATACATACATACATGCATACTATAAACAAACATGAAATGCGGCAGGTATGCGGCAATTTAAAAGTAAAATCAAACGTCGATTTTAAAGCTAAATTTTGCTTTTTAATCGCACAGCGAGTGTGTGGCACAAAGTATAATACTCCAACCGACTTCCCGATAAATGCCAATAAATGCAGCACTTTATATTATATTAAAAAGGCATAGCTATGTAAACATATGTACAGTTGTACAAATATAGCGCATGGTACGACATGTTACGATTGCAATCGCCTCATCCACGTCTATGATTTTTACGCGAATCCCCCACACAGACCAATCCAGCGCACTCGCTCGCCATAACGCATTCAACCGCCTTTTATCGTTTGTGGCAGACAATTTGCGTTTCCTCTGACACCGGAAAAGGGCTCTGTAAACAACTCTTTCATGTTCATGTGTTCTGTTGCTTTTTCAAACTTTTTCTAGAATGCAGTAAAAAGATAAACCCACTCGAAATCCGTGCACATCCACACAACTAAGGTCGCTTATCCTTTATTGGAATATACATATGTCTATCAATATATTTACTACGAATACTTAAACTTTACAAATAATGTATGCATGAGTATGCAACGTGATTTTTAGAAAATCAAAAATAATTTCTTTCATCCACTGAGATTAAGAAGTGGCCCGTATGTTTAATATAGATCTCTCGAAAATTTCTCGATTTTTTAATTGGATCGGCGTTCTACTTAAAACAGATTATATACAATTAGTATTTGTGTAATGTTTCTCAAACTTCGAAAGATACTATTGGAAAACGTATGATTTTTGATAACCTTTCTTTGAATTGTTGTATATTAACTTAAAGGGATATATAATATAAAGTTAGAATTTCCAAAAAAAAGCGATTTTTTTTAAATTTTATGTTCTTAATGTACATATATTTAAGAATCCACACAGAAAATTTCATATCCTTCCGGTGAATATTTTCGAAGTTACATTCAAATTTGAAAAGGCGTTCCAGGGTGCATGAAAGTACAAAGTTGAACTTTGGTGTTTTCAAAGTCGGTGACCAACATTACTCGAAAGCGGCCAATTTGATTCAAATTTTAACACGAGCTTCTTACATATATTTTTTATAAATAGTCTGTTTTTTAAACAATTTTAGACCGAAATTTTCGATAAAAAATCCACCGTCATTTTGTCTAGAAAAATAATTATTAGATTTCACTAAATCTGTTCGGTTTTTTTCAATTTCAGAGGATACAGTTCTGAGATATAGTGGTCACCGAAAAACGTCTTGTTTGAGAGGAGCTCCCTGATATCAGCTGTTCCATTCCAAATAAATATTTTTACTAAGGCTATAAATACAAATTTTTGGATAAATTTGAATATTGGCTCAGAAAAAATTCTGGAAAATCGCTTCGCTAACTGTTTATAAACCGTTAAACACGAGAACTTTAATCAGCTTTCTTCCGAAATTTTGAATTTTTTAGTTATTTGAAATTTAATTTGAAAAACTAGGAGAATCCTGTTTCCGGCACAGGTCGCATTAAACAGTCCTCTAAAGGTGCTAATATAGCGAATTAAACTAATCATCTCTTATTTCAAATTATTTTAATGATTATTTATATAAACCTCTTTATTTGAAAAGCTTATACATAGTTCCGCTCTCGTTTGCAGCGAATAATTTTTCAATCAAAATATTAAATGGCAATTTCGAAAATGCGTATACACTCGTTGACTATAAGTACATATCAAATAATAAATATATATATGTAAACGAATAACTGTACATTCAGCTGATTCATTCATTCAAGCGTCGTGCTCTCCCTCCTAATGCCAGTCGTATTTTGGCGCTTTCTCCACCATCCAGCATATCTGCTTGAAGGTTTCATTCATATACTACAGCAGAATTATATGTATATAGTATGTATGGATACAGTGCGTTTATTGCTTTTCAAATGTGGTGTTTTTTGGTCAAGGTTGGTTGATTGACAAAACGGGGCGGCCGGTCAATAAGCAAATATTTCCCTTCTTTGTTGCTTTTCAGGCGGCTCTGCTTGTCGCCATTGAGATATTACATATGAACATAAATATACTACAGACTTACATACATAAAAATCTGCTCTTTTATCTTTATTTTCATATGTGCTTACATATGTACATACCCGACTTAAATAAGTTAGCTTTATGAATGAAAGTCATTGAAAACCCGAAATAAAATTCAGTTTTAAGATAATATTAATATAAGCCCTTACAAAACCTCAAACGTTTTCTTTAATCAAAGGCCTGCTCCATAGCTATGTACATATGTATATAATATGTATGTACATACATCGATATTGGAATATTTTTTATATAAATGGATATGTATACATTGTATTGGTATTCATTTCTTTAAAGAATTATAAACAACAAAACGAGAATGTATGAGAAAGCTATTAAAAATTCCGAATAGGATAAATAATTTCCCAAATTTAAGCAAACTGAAACGAAAAGTTACTAAATTTGAAAGCAATTGAAAGGTTAATCTTTGGGTATATAAACGGATTTATTTTATGTATGTATATCAATTCATGTAGATATATATAATGACTACACAAAAAGCAACAAAACTCAAATTGAAATTTGTTCATTGCCATTTCTTATCTACAAACAATTTATCAAACCACAACGATTACGTTTACACTATAAATATTTTACAGTTTCTAGACAAACACACATATTCAGTTGAAAACAATATCAAGAGAATATTCGTTAAATAAAGAAATTTGTTATTCAAAAATTAAGGAAATTTAAGAAAACAAGTCTCATTACTAAAAATCATGGGTTGGTTATTAGAATTTAATCTAGGTTTGCAGTGCGACTTAAGGGGTTACACGGGGTTCATCAGATAAAAAAAAAATATTTTTTGAACAATTTTTTTCTCATATAAAAATGATATTTTATTAGAGTTGTTATTGATAAAAAAAAGTACATTACTAACAAAGAAATTACAAACAAAGAAAGTGCCGCCATTTCCGGTGGCCCTTCGGGAAAAAGATGCGCCCGCGTTGGCAAGATAACTTCTAACCTTAACTTAGAACTTGGACGAAGGACGAAAACACTGAAAATTGGATTTTTGGCAGAAATTAAAAAAAAATTTAATTTCAGTGAAAATTTCGCTACTTTTTTCAAATAGTTGTAATCAAAAAAAAAAAAATCCTTCGTCCAAATCTTTAAGCATTGTATCTCAAAGACCTGTGTAAAATTAAATGAAGATCGGTTGAGTATTCTCGAGAAATCTTGCCAACCGCCTTCAAAAACACAGTTTCGAGAAAAACACGTTTAAAGACGGCGCACTTAGCCTAACTAGCCTCGAGCGCACATCTCCGTAACTATTACACAGATCAACTTAAAAATTTAGGACAATATTCTAGAGATGTTGTAGAATTTAATTTGTAATAAAAAAATCGATGTTTTTGATAAATAAACCCATGTAACCCCTTAAAGTCTATTGTGCCTTTGTAACTGATTAAGATGTCATTCGATTTTTCAAATCCATAAGAACATTAAAAATACCAGTATACAAAATTAAAGAAAAACTTATTTGAGACTCAGGAACCATAATAGCAAATCAAGTGTAAAATTATTTCTAAAGACTAAAAATTAATCGTTGGTAATTAAGATTTATTTATATTTTCAGTACGCTGAAAACTTGGATTTACCATCGTGGAGGTTCGTTTTTTCAATTTCACAAAACTTGCAAAAGTCGAAACTAATTTCAAATCAAATGAGAATGCAGAACAAAACTGCCCGGCATTGCAGCTGGAATGTCGGTAAGCACATAAAAAAAAGCACGAAGCTCAAAAAATCCCATAAGCACTGCTGGTATAAGGGAAGCATTGACATAATAATATATATATAATATATATTAAAATGTTCAACAAAATGGACTACGACTGCATTTTGCTACCGTCAATAAATTATGGAGTAATCACACAAATACACGCATTTACATACAAAGGTTCACACACGCCCGTATCTCGCGACGAATTACAGTGTAATTAAACAAATTATAGACCCGTGGGTGTCATTAGATCAGCAATTTCATGAGTAACTACGAGCTGATCGGCTTGCTAACTGACATTCAGCGCGAGCAAGTATCTGCTTAGACGGTACATTAAAGCGTTTGCGGGCGGAAAATGAGCTGAAATGAAATTGTGAATAAATACTTCAGAGAAGTTTAACAAAATTGCTGCAAATAATGCATTTTGTTGCAATTACTTAATGCACACAATTAACGGTGCTTGTTTATTGTAAGCATTTATACGATTTATTTCGTAGTAAGAAAGTTATAGGATATTTCTTTGCTGCGCTGAGAAATATCAATTTTATTGAAAATTAAAAAATGTATGTCATAATTTTATAACACGTGCCGACATTTTAAGCACAACGTTGCTTTTTTCCTAAATACAGCAACAATATGCTTAACTCAAAATTTCGTTTTTCGAATTATGATACCGGCTTACAACTGTAGCTGTATGTATGTATGTTTGCATGCATAAATCGTATAGAGACCGTAGACATGTAAATATCAGTGTGTTTATTGACCTAATTTTTTGATGTGTGACCGAAAGTTATAATTATTATTTACGCCTTTGGCCTGCAACCACACCATAAATTTTAAATAAATTGAAAAAAATACTGAATATATTACTATACATACATATATAATACATAGATAAGTCGACATTTATCCTTCATCAATATAATACATATGTATATGTACTTGTCTATATGCTAGCGCTGGTGGTGAGCAGTTCCAATTTTAGGTTATTGCCGGCAAAAGAGTTCATCAGCCCCGCATTGTTGTAAAAAACACAAATAAAAACAGTATCCGTCTAGCTAATACAGCCCATAAAAGGCGCTCACTGCCGCATGCTGTGGTGTTGTAAAAATAATTGTTTGTCCTTTTTATCTTGTTTCAATATTTCACTTGTCAATTAGCTAAGAGCACGCACACATGCCTTCTACTTAAACAAAAAAACTAAAAATAATAGCGCTGTCATTTTGGCAGCTTTGATTATATACATACATACATATTTACATACACATATATTACAATTTATATATGTATTACATAAAGGCGCGTTCTAATTTCAATTGCAACTAACGCCTCGTAGCCAATTCTTTAAAATTATTTTTTTAGCCGCAAAAATTCAACGCGAACACTCTACCCCGCATTTGGAACGCTGCGTTGCCGTATTTTCGCTCGTACTACACATTTTCTCGCGCACTTTTCATTTTTCAATTTTAACCATGCAACGCTTTCAATTTTCACTTGGCTCGCTGCAGAAGTAAGTGATTCTAAAAGCTGCCAAACTTAAGCAGCTCATGCTTGCACGCAACACCAATGAGAAATTGCGAGAAAAAACGAGAATAAATAAGCAACGATAAATTCATCAGATTCCCCTCGAAGAATGTGTTAAACAAAACAATTTAATTTCCATTGATTTAGCTGATACCCTACCCCCAGCTGACATTTAAAACTGTAAACTTTGTAAAAACTAAAACGAATTTTACTTTAACTTTATATTAATTGTTAAATATACTATACATATATTTGTTATTTTTACATCTCTTTATTTTATTCTATTTACAATTAAACAACAGAACCCTTTTAATATTTTACTTTAAAATTTGTAAAAGTTGCATTTTACTGCTTCTGTAGAGTGCTCACAATTCGTTCTTCATCAAACAGATTTTTGAAATAAACATTTTACTCTTTTCACACATTTTTATTGCAGCGTCGTGAAGACTGAACTCAGGCATTCGCCGAAAAACCCCATGAAGAGCCGTTGAGACTTCTTAATAGCCGATGTTTTTATAATTTACGATTTTCTAATAAAATTTGAAACTTAAAATTTCAACATTAACAAATCGGAAATAAAAATAACATCACATTCCACAATGTTAAGGAATTGAATTAAATTCAGACGTAAATCTTGTATTTTATAGCAACTTCAGTTATATATAATCTAATGTCAATTTATGGTAAGGTTAGGACTTAAATCTATAAAAATTCTGAATGCTATACCGACCAGTTTAGTAAAAAAAATTCATTGTTCGATAGGTTATAATACATTTCAAATGAACATACTAAAATTTTAAATCGATATCCCAAAGCGTTTTTGAGTTACAACCTTAAACACGTTTTCCTTAAAAACGAATGAACTGATCACCAATTTTTGCTTAGTGTTCAATATATGCATAACGGGGTTTTCAACAGGGACGCTACAAAAGTAGATCGATAGAGACAGCAAATGGCGCCATATTTTTTCTAGCTCTTTTAACATTTCTCTTCAGTAACGAACAACGAGTCAAAATTATTCAAATTTACTACCGAAATTCGGAATCGCGGCTTAACTTTCAATTTAAGGTCGTCATAATCAGGCGTGGGAAAATTTTAATCCACAAGCACAGTACAAAATGGTCCTGTGACAGAGAGAATAAGAGATGTTCGTAGAGTCGAGAATATTGCTGCCGCTGGCGCATCAATTGAGGAAGACCCGAATCAGTCCCTAACACGTCGTTCTCCAGCGTTGGGCATCTCTGTGACGTCGTTGTGACGAATTTTGCGAAAAGATCTTGGCCTACATCGTTATAAGATCAAATGCGAGAACTAACCCCGCTTGACCACCAGAGTCGTCGTATGTTGGTGAATTGGGCTGAGCAACAACTTGAAAATGATCCGTATTTTCATCGTAAAATCATCTTCAGCGATGAGGCTCATGAAATTCACCGATACGATCTTTTTGTATTTTAGCAGGCCAATAAAGCCGAAATTTTGAAAAAAATTCAACTATATCTTCTAGTAAGAATTTGTTTTCTGGGTCTTGTTTTATTTTAAAATTTTAAAGCTATTGATAAAATATTTCTTTTTATAATTTGTTGTTTTTTTTTAGACCTTCGTGGTAAGTGTGGTGCTAAGCTGCAGGTGCCAATTTTTGTTCTTTTTTCCTTTACTCTTTTCAATTTTAGGTTTTTTTCTTTTAAAATCTTGCGTCATAGTTAATTTTTATTTTTCTCAAGTATACTTTCTTTGAATTTATGTTGTCAGGTACATTTAAGTTAAGTTTCTTATTTATTACATGTCTCTTTACTTTTTCAAATTACATAATCATTTCAATACACTATATTTATATGCGAATCCGTACCATATTAAACCAAAAATATTTTTTTCACTTTTATAAATAACAAAACAAACTTATACCAAATATTTATTACACTGCATTCATTTAGATGTTTTAATCATTATCGAACTTAATTTTTTCAATTTAAATTTTCTGGTTCTCATTAATTACATAACTTTCGGCATGAACGCACAATTTCAAATTCACCGCACTTGCTTTAGGTTTTCATGATTATGATACATTTTTAATCACAGCTTCGTTAGCTACAAACGGTGTTCGCGTTTAATGATTTATTAACAAAATTTTCACTTTTATTTTTTATTATTTTAAAAGAGTCTAAGACTTTTAATTTTCTACATGCTTTAAACGTTTATGTGCAGAAGATTGCCGAAATTTTTCGAAACTTAATCGACCGCAACCGCCTGTAAAACTGAGAATTTGCGGTTTGTGAAAGCGCCATCAAGGCAAATCAGCAGGCATGAGGAGTAGACCAACGCGAGCACGGGCGCGACGTAGTTCGCGGCAATCAGTTGGCTTCGCAAACGCGGAGGCCAATTAAAAGTAAATTGATTTCCACTGAGTTGTAGGTGCAACGATAGATAATCAAAAATCGAGATAAATACAGTGGAGCCGCGAAAAGTGAAACATTAGATGCAGACATAATTAATTTTGCTTTTACATGAAGCATACCGCTTTTCAAAATCTGTTCAAAGCAAAACAAAAAATAAATAAATATTTAAATAAAAAATATTAAAATTAAACAAAAATAATGTATTGACGATCGCTGGATCGACATGTTCGTATGATTGAGTTAGTACTGTAAATAACAAAAATAGCGCGAATGCGCGAGTAAAAAATGTTGTACCTACACATGGCAAGCACATTAAAAATAAATTGCCATATGTACTTGTATTAAACGTTTAGCACTTTGGGCATGCAGACATACACTCAGCCAGACCTTAGTGAGTGCCTGTCAGTGGCTCCACCGTATAGGTGGATGTGCATCGATTGCCAATTTTGTTGCATACAACTTGCTAAGCGATGATATTTAGTTAGCGATCGGTTGTCAGATCCAAATGTATTTTTATACGAGTTAAGTAAATTGTTGGCCGCGTAGGTGGCTATGTTGCGGAGACTCCCAGTGAGAGTACGATAGCTTGGCTATCAAGCGGAACGTTTGACATTTACGAAATCATTAAAAGTATTCAAGTAAAAAAAATCTGAAGAACGAATTAGGGTGGTTTCCAAGTATAGCATATCATGTAAAAAAGAAGAAGTACGAAACGTTATTATCGGTTACCCCGGAGCTATAATAGCATTCGCAAATAAAAAAGCTTCTCAAAAACAAAGTTCTTGACTTGATTTTGATCGGCCAGCTTGCATTTATATAGCTATGTAGAGCGATCTATGTAATTGATTTGGAGATTGTAACATTGCCTTGTACAATAATCTATGTCAAATTTCCTGAAGATATCTCGTCAAATAAAAAATTTTAACTCAAAAAGACATGATTTTTATCGGTTAGTTTGTATGGCAGCTATACCAAATAGTGGTCCGATATCGCAAGCAATTGAGCAGATTCTTAAGGAAAAAACGACGTGTACAAAATCTTAGATTGATATCTCCAAAACTGGGAAGGGACAGACGAACATACATAGCTAAATCGGCTATGCTGGTAACGCTGATCATTATATAAGGTCTTCGACGTTTCCTCTGGATGTACAAAGTTAGTTTATTTCATATTTGATGGAAAATGGATAACCCGTTACTAATACATTGCGTATATGCGCTTCGTGCCTTCTCAGAATAACTAAGCAAGTCAACCAATTCTTCTCTAGTTTTTATGCTTTGGCTTTTAGAGAGAGCCAAACTGTATTTATCGGCTGCTGCTTTAAAAAGCTATTGACCCAGTAAACTATGCCCTTTGTTCAGTTCTGCAAGACACATACATACATACATACATACATCCAAACGAATTAGCATATGAATATGTACATTAGAGAGGGTCGATTTTAATTTTTATAAAATCGCGTATGCGCTAGACGTTTTATGGGTTTTTCTGAACAACTTTGATTAACAGACTATGAGTCTAAAACCGGTTTCGAACCAGCGATTTTAAGCGCGAAGTTAAATTATCTGAATAATCGCTTGTATGTAAATAATGGATTAATAAAATATCAAAATGCACATATTAAATTTTATTGGGATATCTCAGAACCTGACGAACAAATTTATTTTGATTTATATAAAACTTAAATGCGACCCGCTCTAATGTACATACTGAGAGTTCTTATTGTTTGTGTATTTTATATTTACTCCACTTACCTCAAATAATATTTAAAATGTGTACTTTTTAAAGCATTTGAGTTGATGTACCGTTATGTAGGTATAGCTTGTTTTTATACTTTAGCGGAAATCTGAAAAAAAAGACAGAAAAGTGTGAAAACTTAAAAACTAAAACATATTTAGAAGTAAAAAGTTAAAAAAATAATGTGAAAAACAAAAAAAAATAAAAAACACAGAAAAATGGTCAAAACATATTTGCCAAACACAGAGGCGTATAAAAGCAATCAACACTCGGCACTCAAGCGCTGATAATTAGAGTAAACGAATTGTCGAAATCTTCGCCTAATCAACACTTACTGTTTCATTTAAACACGCGCCGACGTAAAGTGAGAGCCGACAACTTCACAACACCACGCATTTGTTTATGATTTCTGTTTAGGCTTCTTCTTCCTTGTTTAGCGCTCGTTAACCCTACCAACACCGGCGTGCAATATTACACCGTCGTTGAAATTGAAGCACGTTGAAAAAATCGCTCTGACCTTGAATTCAATTGAACGACAGACCTACTCACAGACAAAGTCAAGTGACAAAGCCATTGTCAGCAGCAGGAGAATACCAAGTACACCACTTTAAATCAAATAACAATAAAAACAACACTTCAGCACAAAGTCGACCAAAACATCACCCCGGCGCTCATAGCAAAACTGGTGACGAGAGTTGAACTGCACAGCAACAACAACGCGTCATGACATCGACACCCAATATTATGGCGAACACTACGCAGCGGACGAAGAGGAACTGAACTTATCACAAATGCAATGAAATTTGAATACGTTAAGTCAAATAAAAAGTTAGTTTTCCGTTGCATTTTGTTTTATTTATATAGTTTGTATGTTTTTTCGCTTTCGTTATGCTTCTTTTTCGCTACAATCGTAGTGCAGTGTGTAGTGTGGTGAAGAGGGGAGTGAGGCTTAATGTGGCCAGAAACAAATTAAATATGTATATAAGTATGTATGTTTGTATAAGTGGTATTTAATTTCAGAAAAGTAGGCAAGAGATACGGATTCCCATTTGGATTTCTTTGCTCCAAAGTCATATCTATCAGGGAGTATATTTGTATGTTCCCATATGTTATCCATGAAGTATAATTATTTAAGAGAACCGAGGAGATTACAAAATAGTTGATGAGTTCTTAAATTACTTACTTGGAACAACTGTACTTAAATATCGACTTATCATATTCGAGATATCGCGACTTTTTTCTTTTCTAAAAGGAAATATATGTTACGAAACTTTATGTGTGTTAAACTTTATGGTTTGTATACTGAGTAAATTGAGAATATTGCTTTATCTAATATTATAAACAATATAATGTTAATAATATATATTTTGAGTTCTCTCAGCAATAAAAGTCAATCGCCAATAAATATTGACAGCTTTATCTGTACTATCACAAGTACTTGAGAGGTTTATTAAAGCAGTTCTTCCAGTACTCACACTCGAAATTTAAGTTGAATCGGTTTCTTGAAATATGAATATACATACTTGTTTAAAATTAGAATTTTAAAATAAGACACTTTTAAAACACTTTTTTTATACTCTATATACATACATACATATATGTATATAATATACCCTGTATCAACTTTCCCAAGAAGTTTGTAGCAGACAGAAGGAAATGTCAACTACCCTATTAAAACTGTATGTAAACAGGTAAATGAGCTGAGTAAATTTAAACATGTCCATCTGTTTCTATATATGCAAACTAGTCTCTTTGTAACATTTTGAACATGTTTTTTTCTCATAAAGAACCTGCAGAACAAAGAAGTTCCATTAAATTTTGTGCGCCAAATCAAAATTCTGGTGCCGAAACGTTCCGCATGTTGGAACATGCCTTCGGTGATAATTGTTTACCGCGGGAAAGTGTTCTTGATTGGAACAAATTATTCAAAGAAGGTCGAGAATGCGTTGACTACGAACCACGTTCAAGACGGCCATCAACAGCAACTGATGTTCAACACGTCAATAAAATAACGAAATTGAGGTTTGAGAATCAACGATTAATAGTTAGGGATCTTACTGACAACGTCGGTATATCGGATCAGATTATTTGGACCTAAGAAAAGTGAAAGCACGATTGGTTTAAAAATACTAAATTTTTTCGAACAATAGCGTCGCTTTAAAGTCTGTGAAACAATGCTTTGCGACTACCAGAATAACATTAAAAGTATTATTTCTGGCTATGAGTCTAAGATCTATGTTTACGGCTCGGGAACAGACAATCAATCAGCCGAATATCATGCCAAAGTTCTGCCGCCGCCGAGAAAAACCTCTCTTCGGATCTGCAATCTTCTGTGATGATTGACCTTCGACTAAATCAATACATCATACTGAAAAGTGCTTAAATGCATCGAAATACGCTTAAATCGAAATCCATACAATTGAGAACTATTTTCACAAAGTCTGCAACAATAAACAAAAAATCAATTGACAGAAGCAGTAAATGTCAGAGTGTTAACAATTTTAGAGTTGATTTCGCATGCAAGCAGAGTTGCAATTGCCTATGGGCAGCATTTATCTAACCCAAAAAAGTGTGTTTTGTTAAAGGGCGTCTTTGTAAAAACACATTTTCTCACCATTCGATAAATGAATGAACAAATGGACCAACCAGCTAGGCTGGCCGGCCCGACTCAGCTGCTTATTAACCTCTTCCCATTCTGCTTGCCGTCGCTTGTACGCCTATACACGCGCTCACGCGTTCGTGCGTTCGTGAGGCACAACACCTGTCCGCCTTTGAAACACGCTATACGATTCTGCCAATCAGTGTTAATATGTATTTTACATTCAACTACACAGAAATGCATTACAGCCGTCATTTTTTCAACCAACAACGATGTCAGCATGTAAACGAGTGTATATAGGAATATTTAATAAAATATGTAAATCTAAACAATGTTTGTATGTGTGTATGTCTTATATGCCATGAGCTTTTGTATCAAATGTTCACCTCTGTGGGCGCCTAAAAGGTACTCGTTCCGCAAATGCTCGCGCTCGCATTTGCCTTGCGCTCATATTTGAAATTTTCAAGCTTCAGTGACTTCTTTCATGCTGCCTGTGACGTTGTTCATAACATTTTCAATTACATATATACAAGTGCATATGCATGCATATACGGGTTATGCATGCATTTCACACACACGCAACGTGTATACCTATCTAATGTATATATATTACCATAATACATACAAATAATTATATGGGCACACGTGTGTTGCTTGCGCTGTATGCCGCTATGCCTAAGCCTTGGTTCGCCCTAATTACTTTTACTGCATTTTACTGATTTTAGATAAAATCCGCATTAGCGGCTCAGCGCAGAGTTTTACTCTTGGGTCATGCTACTGAGGGTAATCATAGACTGACGATTTTATTATATTTGCCGAGTTTATCATTTAATATATTTAAATCTAATTTGTTGGTCGTACCGTAATGTGTTTGCATATTCATTGGTGCGCGCTTTTAGTGGCATACGAGCTTAATATTTGCATAAACATACACGAAATTTGAAATTGCGCTGCCAAAGAGTATTTCAAGCAATTCCATAGAAATTGAAGGGATTGTCAAATGAGACAAATGTTTATAAAGATTTCATGAAAGCTTAAAAATGGAAAAGTCGTATAAGTAGAATGTTTTTATTAGCAAAATTAAGTTTGTGATCGCTTGACTCAGTTTGTTTGATAATGATGATAACCAGCAAACAGAAAATACGCCATTTTTACATTACTTCTTGCAAAAGCGAAATGTTCAGATAAATTTTCCATATTTTGGACGGCCAATAGCCGAAAATAGGGCTAAATAATGGAGATCGTAGAGTCCGGCAGTCATGTAAGCACTGTCGATTAACTTCGGTTGCACCGAGGCTAGACTACCCTTCTCTTAAGACATAAGACATTGAAGCAAACTCTTGTAGGGCCCAAAATGGTGATCTAGTGGTTGATATTCAGAGCATACTGAAGTTATGGCGGGAACGCTACTCCAGCCTGTTGAACGGCAGTGAAAGTATAACATCTGGAGATGGCGAACCCGATTTCCCAATCGATGACGATGGCATAGATATTCGATTTCCCGACTATGATCAGGTTCGAATAGCAATTACTCGCCTGAAGAACAACAAAGCAGCAGGGGGCTGGATAAGGAAGCGAAGCACATGGGTCTGATTGTAAACGAGGACAAGACGAAATATCTCCTGTCATCAAACAAACAGTCATCGCACTTTACTATTGACAATCATAACTTTGAAGTCGTAGATGATTTCGTATAATTAGGGACCAGCATAAACACTAACAAAAACGCACAATAAATCTGCTAACAGATGTCACTTCGGACTGAATAGTAAACTCCTCTCTCGACGAACAAAGACCAAATTCTGCATCATCATTCCCGTCATGCTATATTATATGTACGCTGCAAAGGCATGCACAATGATATCATCTGATAAGTCAGCCTTAGGAGTGTTTCAGAGGAAAGTTTTGCAGACGACTTATGGCATTTTGCCCATTGGTAACAGCGAGTACCGCGGTCGATACGGCGACATTGACATAATTCATCGAATCAAGAGACATCAACAGCGCTGAATAGGTCATGTTGTCCGGATGGAAACGAATACTCCAGCTTTGAATGTTTGAACTTTTTCTTAAAAGAACTTGACTTTGATCGATCAGTTTTTATGGCAGATATATGCTGTAGTGGTCTGATATCAGCGTTTCCGACAAATGAGTAGCTTCTTGGAAGAAAAGGATATGCGCATAATTTCACAGCGATATCTCAACAGCGATATTATTCTGAGTGTTACAAACATCATGGCAAGCTGATTCAAGATAGAAAAATAGTATCTCTTTATGCGGAAGTTTGATAGCTATTGCACTGGCACCAACCATGTTGTTCAAAGAAAATGTTGACCATATTATTTGACATTAAATGAAAGAGGAAGAGAAAACATTATCGATTCGAAAACCGTTTGTGCTCTTTCTATAAATCAGTTGTCGCAAATATAAAATTCGTTGCAGTCGTATACATAAATAATATATAGTTGTTAAATGTGTCAATTGTGATGCTGGATTACTCATATTTCTATAACTTTTCTGCAGCAAAATGTAAGCTAAGAAATAAAAACAATTTGTATAATGGCCTGTGACAAAGTTTGTGAATGTTGCCGACGCCAGGAAGTGCAGAGTGCTGTTTGTTGCACAAATAGACCCACATACATACATATTTATGTACATATGTAGATGTACTTCAACTGCTCTTAAAACTGGGTTTGTTGTTCGAACGCGAAATGTTCAAGTGAAATGGTGCCAAGAGTGCAAACGCTAGCGATGCTATTACTGCAAGTCACAGTGCATAAAGTGCACAATGCCTCACACAAAGGGAAGCATCAAAAGAATAGGGCGGAAAATATGGCGATGAAAAATACCCGTTGATCTATGTGGGGTGTAACGAATTTGTTAACTCGTTAGCATTTCAGTTGGTGGAAAATGGCGGCAAGAAAATCGCATAATGGTTGGACTGTAAATACTTACGCTACATTAGTTATCCTGCAGTAGTGTTGGGAAAATTGTATACGATTGTTCTGTTTGCGAACAAAAAAAAATCGGAGTTTCTTATATTAAAAGAGGGGTTTTCGAAGACAATGTGGATTGACATATGATGTTTTCTTATATATCATCTTCTGTCAACTTTTTTATGTGTAAAATTATATTGAATTCATAAACACTTAAGCCTTTTAAATACTCTCTAAAGTTTATAGCATAAACAACCAGTTCTGAAAAACGTTATAAAGCAAATGTAAAGGAGTTAATATCATGGTATATCCACTTACAACTATGAAACACACTTTCTATACATTTTTATTTAAAAATTCATTTCATTTAAGAAATAAATAAAAAGTAAATTTACTTCACTTTGATCTCTACTTAAAATTATTTCAAATCCAAAAACCTAAAAAAAAATTAAAGCTGTATCTGAAAACTGATGGGTAAATTGACATGGAAAGCTTTTTGCTTTCTGATGAGACCTTAACGCACCTAACCTCACAGTATTAATTATGAAGAATAAAAATTAAAACTTCATGCCACAATCAATTCTGCAATTATCAAACTAGGGAAATAAAAAAAGCTGAAGTGGAATTTATTAGAGTAAATGCAGCGCTGCAACGTCCAATAGAAAGAAAGGGAGAAAACTAAGTGTCGCAGCCCAAAAAAATACATACATTGAACTTTTTAGGTTTCACAACAACTACATGCATATACATACATATCTGAGAAAACATTCTATTTGTGTCGGCAGGGTGAGCAACCAGTGCAGCCAATTCTTTTATGTGCATGTCCTTTCTTTCAAAGCGTCAACTTGGAGCCACATTCATGCATGACATCATACCAACAAGACGTAGAGGCGCCAACCAGATACGCATAGCATACGAGAACGCACAAGCAATTTGTATGCTTTTCGGTTTTTGCTTTTTAATATGTGACTACATATCTAGTGCTGTGTCATACAGAAAAAATTCAGATATTTACATGCTATTTTTATGTGGTGCTCAAGAAAATAGCCGCCTGAAGCGTTTCACTTGCATAGGGTGAAAGCTGTAGAGCTTCTGACTGACCTTGACTGACTTGGCGCAGCGAGCAGCACTTAATTATTTTCAGCAATTGACTGTCAGCATCAAAATCAGCAGCAGCTTTAGCCATACGGTTGGTGCTGTTGGCATTGCATACTAAATTACAAGTAATGTGGTTGGAAATATTCAAGCGTGCAGCTGGGCATTTTAGTAACGGAGAGTGTAAATAAGCATTCAAATCAATTACTAAGTGACAACGTGTAGCGTGCTAGTTACGTTGAACTCGCCTCGAAGCTCTGCAAGTCATCTAGCCGTGGGTTGAGCGCTTCTGAGTCATTCCGTCAATGATTGCTTAAATTATTCGACACAACTTAGTCGCAGCTGACAAAAAAAAGTCTTTCTGCCGTTCATTCAGAGCCTTCGTCATTGTCGTAATCATTAACATCGTGCTATCGCCGCATCATATGAACATACATATAGAATATACATGTATGTGTGTATGTGTTACAAGCATAAGCTATCTACAGCGGGCGCTTTCCTTGTCTTCATCGCTTTTGTTTGTTTCTTTTCATATTCACACCAGAATAATAGTGCGATAAGTTGTAGTACAGCGCTTTGTGCCGGTCATGAACTTTGCAGCTGAGCTAACGCGTTCGTTGCCTGGGCTACGACTAAGTTGTTATCTGCCGGGCAGACAGCAGCTTAATAATCAACTAAATTTATTGTGCATTCACTCGTTACAAGTATACATATACCCATATGTATGTATGTATGTATGCATGATATAACGCTGTGTGTCTGTATGTATATTGGGAGATGAAAGAAATTGCTGCATTCACGCTGGTGATACCCTAGGTGAAGATTATTGGAGCATTATGAATTGCATTATAACCGGGCGGAAATTTGTTAATGAAAACTGAAGCAAATTTATGCCGTTAAAATATAAGGGAACATGCTGGCGTTAAAGAAAAATATACCATGCGAAGAACTATAAGACTTGACAATTATGGTTTTTTTTTTAATATTTTAATATTGATTTAGAATGAGTAGTTTTTAAAACAGAAGAGGACGTGTGCAAAATTTCAGACCGATATCTCATATCGTACATATATGCAAACAGACATGGCTAATCGATTCAGTTTGTCACTTTTCACTGATCTTATATACTTTTAAGAGCATCTGACGTTTTTTTTTGAAACGAGATCAATATCTGAAATCGAAAGGAAGAAAAATACATTTATTAATCGATAAACAAACTGTTCGAAGTTCAAAAATATGCTTATCGCCGGCTTAGAAACTGAAATATGTACTAAGAATTCATAAGCTAAAATTTAAAGCAGAGACATGTTTTTGATATTGGATATTTTTCAAAGTACGATGTCATAGAATGCATTTAGCATGCAACAATTAAAGTTAAACGTCTGTTGACCACTCTTCAAAGCACTGCATAATAAAATATTTTAGGTTTGTCTAACGCTTTGTTCGGTATATTTTTCCACGGGCAGAAGGTGAATTTACAACGAGCAAACACAGCTGAAAATAGTTCAAATGCATAAATGCCAAGCCTCGGTGGCATTTGTGAATGAGGAGAGCGAAAAGCGGCACATTGGCATGCCAGTCTGCGACACCTAACCCCAGGCGAAGTCTTGAAGCGAAGGAAAAGCAATATAAAAAAAGATACGCTCTTACTTAGGTAAGCAAGCGCTGTGCAGTCATTAGATAGGAACAAGCGAAAAAGTTCAACTTGGACTCTAAAAAAGTTTAAATTATATGACGGAGTTTCTTTTGTTATTTTAATAGAGGCAGCGCCAAGCATTCACAAGCATTGTGGAGAATGACTTAAGGCTACAACAACAACACAAAACAGCGATGCAGCGGTTACTAGTTTGTTAAAAATAGCGAATGATAGTGACTTCATTCGCGTTTATAATTACCGCGTTTATTTATTTTTTGTTTGTTGTTGTTTTCATATTTATATCTAGCATTTTTGTATTTTACTTCTTTCAGAACCGTAAAGTTGTAAATGATAGTATTGTCAGATAACTGCTGCATGCTACGCGCGATAAGATAAGGACGTAGCATTGTTTTTCCCAAAAACCTCACAAGCAAAATAACTTTTGTGTTGAAGTTAATATTTGAATTTCAATAAACATTCAATAATCTGTTCAGAAAGTTTAAGTAGCGATTTTCAATATCCACAAGAAAATCAAATCAACTTTTCAACTAAAAACTAAATTATTACTGACCAACATTTTATTGTCGCCTGAGCCGAATTTAAGTATTGTGAACAATCGCTTTGAAATCAATAATTATTTTATTTTACCGTTGCATGCAAATTTTTTTGTTATTATGCCTAAATTTATAAAAGTGAATTCACGGGTACATGCAACGTACTTACATACATATGTATGCATATACAGACGTATTTATTTAGGTAAGAGTATTTGTATGCATGCATTATGTATATTTATACAAAGGTTTGTATGCTTAACGCCAAAACACAGCTATTTATGCTTATATTTTACCAACGCTGAACTCTACGACTGAGTGTCGAACAACTATTTTAAGAATGACAATTGTTCGCACCTGGCTATTTAGCACATATGTATGTACATACCTACTCATGCAGAGCGAAATTTGGAACAAAATGGAAATATGAATATTTTACTGGAATTATTGGAAGTTATTTATTTTTTGCAATACAAATTTTGCAATAAGAATTCTGTTAAAATTAAATTAAAATTTGTTCATATAGCAAACAATTTTTCAAAATATTTAAACTATAAATATTTATCTGCTTAGAAATAAACAAACTACATTGTTTATACCATTCCAAATCAGAAGTTACCTAAAATCAATTCAAAATTTCTGTCTTAAGCATATACTTATTATTTTATTTACTAGATGTACTTATTTATGTATGATAATACATAATACTAAATATACGCAAATTACTGGTACTTACATTTCTCGATATTTTCCAAACGTTTTATTTTTTCTTAAACTATTTTTCGATTTTGGTTGGTTGTGTTGTATCTCTTTTGTTCAACAGAGACCTCGTACTACAATTAAACGTCGAATTTTAGTCGATAATAGAAAATAGGGACGAACATAGAAAACAAAATTTCATTAAAAAAACCGGTTGCACTTTTGTTTATAAGAAACAGCACGACGAAGTACATATGTACAATAAGTGTGCATATATGGATGTATGCATATGTAATTGCATATACCACGTGCACATGTGTATGTTTGTTAAAGCAGGATATTTTTGGACTATTTCTTATTTTAATGAAAATTATCAAAAGCATAAAAAAATTAACAATAAGAAAAATTAGTTTCAATCAATCTCATTTCCTAACTTAAACCCTAACAATGTCTAATCATTACTGCGACAAACAAGTAGGTGTTATGTCAATAACACTATCATTTCAAAATATCTATTATAGCATAATCTACAAAAAATTCTAAAGAACTGCAAAGTATTTATTTGAAAATGTTTCCCATTAATGTTAAGTGCTCCAACAGAAGGCACCGGCCATACTGTTTACTGTCTGACTAATTCTGAACGTTTATCCGTCCACTCAAATTCGACTCTTATGCGCAGGAGTATCCAAAGTATCCAACATATTTAGATACATATACAAATAAGAATCTGATTAATCACACGCGCCGCAGAGAACAATTTTTAATTTTTTATAACGCCAAAAATAAATTGGAGCTCTTATTTGATTTACAATCGATTTTGTACATTAGAAAGCACACAGATTTTTAAGATTTCACCAAATAACTTAAAAATATATTTTTTGTTTAGCATTCACTTCTTTATTTGGATTTTCTCCGGCTATCGCCATATTTTCTGCTCAATTTCTTTGCTTTTACTATTCTTACATTTTTTTATTATCGTGTATTTTCAATGCATTCATTCACTCGTTGTTTCGTAACAATCGGTTATTTTTCGTTTAATTGCACATAAATTCAATCAAATTTTTCACACTGTGATTTCAATTTGTATTAAATATGTTATCTGTTATCGAGCGGTTGAGGAGCTTCTACTCCTAAATTATTTATATTTCTGAAATAAGGATTAATATGAATGCGCTCACCAAAACCGTTCACCACATTCAACTCTGCCGTTTCACGAGAAATGACTGCAGTGACAGGTAGATTAGGCCCCAAAATGCATTACTGGGAAAATCCCCCACATTTGTAGTAGTAGATTTTAAAGTGTACACACGTTACCATTTAATGTGTCTTTACCAATTTCTCAAAGCAGCTCATTGAAATTGTCAATGAGCTCAACTTATTAAGATCTTTTAAACGGTATAATAAATTTATAAAGAAATACTGTTTTAAAATTATAAATTAGATTTCAAAAATTAAACCGTTTTTTAGTAAAGTATGTTGAAATATGCTGAAGTAAACTCTAAGTGGCATCACTATTTCAGTGGATTATTAATATAATTTCAGTTTTATTAATTATTCTAAATTTTACATAAAAAGAGCTTTAAGGGTTTTTTTCAAAATATTCTTTATATTAATAAATATAAATTAACATTTACTTCAAATGTTTTTATAAGTATTAATTCATGAATATGGTAATACCTCATATTTTTGCAATATGGTAAGCTTGTATCTGATTTTTACAATTTGTTTTTATTTGGAATTTGTGGCAAAAAGTGTGCGGCAAATTGTGAATATAATTTAAACTGTTGCTAGTTTTATAGAATTAAAGCAATGGTAGGTAGAAAATATAAATTGTGCTTTATGCCACTTTTATAACTTACATTTTTGAATGTAATTCTAGTTCTCCCTGTTGCATAAAGAAGAGGCTGCACACGACGATGGAGTAAGATTGTTTAGCATGTGGAAATTGAGAGTTGTTAGAGTACAAATATGTTTTATATTTTAGATTTGGTCATGTTCTTGGGGACGCCTACATCCAGAAGAGGGAGATTCCGAAAATAATGCTGACCCCGAAAAAGACCCGGACGCTAGCAATGATTCAATGTACGGTAAAAAGAAGCCAGAACCGGTTGACTTTATTGTAACAGGCGGACTGGATGATTTGGTGAAAGTGTGGGATATTCGAGACGATGACCAATTAAAACTACGTCACACTTTGAAAGGACACTCTTTAGGTGTTGTTTCTGTGGCTGTCAGTCCAGATGGAAAAAGTGAGTGTCAATAGCGTTGAACTAATGAAAATAGTTTACAAGATGTTATTGTTTTTATTTAGCAATCGCTAGTAGTTCTTTAGACTCTAGTCTTTGCTTTTGGGATTCTAAAACTGGGCAACAAAAGCATTTGCTTTCGTTTGGGCCGGTTGATCTGTGGACAGTAGCTTTTTCTCCCTGCAACAAATATGTGATTTCGGGATCTAATGATGGAAAAATTTCAATGTATAGCGTTGAAACTGGAAAGGTGGAGCAAGTATTAGATCCCCAAAATGGAAAATTTACGCTAAGCATTGCCTATGTAAGTTTAAGAAGAAGTGTATTGACCGTACATATAAAACTATAAAATATGAATATAATGCCAATAATATAATTGTAGAGTCCAGATGGAAAATACATAGCAAGTGGGGCTATAGATGGCATTATTACTATATTTGATGTGGCTGCAGGCAAAGTGGCGCAAACTTTGGAAGGTCATGCCATGTCGGTTAGAAGCTTGTGCTTTTCGCCAAACTCGCAGATGCTGCTAACTGCTTCAGATGATGGACATATGAAACTATACGATGTGTATGTATATAATGTTTACACCTACTACATTTACTATGAGTTTTTATCACAATTTTTATAGAGCTCATTCGGACGTAGCGGGGACTTTATCTGGTCATGCCTCGTGGGTGCTGTGTGTTTCGTTCTCGGAAGATGGCAAACATTTCGCTTCTTCTTCTAGTGATATGAGCGTAAAAATTTGGGATTTCGCCGAACGCAAATGCATGCATACATTTTCAGAACATAGTGACCAAGCTTGGGGAGTAAAATACAGTTTATCAGATGACAAAGTTATATCTGTATCGGAAGACAAATCTTTGAATCTGTATAATTGTCCGCCTAATATTATTGTTTAACAAAACTCAATAAAAAATGTAATATAAAATCGGTTCGATTTCGACGCGGATATTTTTAGCATTTAATTCATATTTGATAACAATTATTTATACTTATCAACTATCGACTACATTGAGCTTTAACGTATTTCTCAAACGACAAAGTGTGGTATATCTTGTTGATAGAAGTAACAAGACTACCGTTTTTCTAGTGTAACGGCGGGGGTATTAATCTTCTGACTTGCTTTCAATTAATTTCTTACTGGATTGGGACAGAATACGTTCCTTTTGACCTTTATCTGGGATGTACACGTTAAAGCTTTTAAAATAATGAAGAACGTTACCTAAAAAATATGGTTATTATTTAAAACCGGCAGAACAAGTAGTTAAAATAACCTATTTACCGACAACTTCTTCTTTCAATTTATAGTCTGACGCAATTCTTTGTTTCGTCCACAATTCCGGGTCACTTTGATGGTCCGTTATGAATTGCATCGCTTGTCGCAGAGTACAACGTCCCGCCACAACCCGTGTTGGTTCTCTGTATCCATACTCGAAATCTTGTGGAGTTTTTCTACTTAATGGAAGCGGTTTATTAGGGTCTGTGCGCTGTGCAGCATAGTCAATCTATTTGTAATGAAATTATTTAATGCATATTGAAAAATTGGTCATTAAGACCTATTTAACCCACAAATTTATCCTCGGAAGTTACATAAACATTTTTTAATCGATCATCCAATGCTAAATCTTTTTTGTTCAGTTTATCAACCAGCTGCGGATCCACTAAATAAATAGAATTAATCTAAATTTACATTTTTAGTCATCAAATGATTTCATATTTACATTCAAGAGCTCGTTGCATATCCTGAATATTGGATTCATATTTCGGTGCCGGCACAGGTTTGTCACGCTCTAGTATGCGATGTGCCCTATTTTCCACATTGAATCGGTTCATTTTATTGGCGACCATTGACATGACTTTACCCATATTGTATTATATTTATATTTCTTTTAACTGCGGTTTAGTTTACGACCTACCTACAAAGTAATTGTATATGAAATTAGAAATAACCTAAAATTAAAGGTGAATTGAAACAGCTGTTTCAAGTAGTGTTAACTCCGCAAACTTTACGCGCTCAAATATTTCATATTCCAACAATCCCAAATTAAGAATAAAATTGTGCTATTATGTAAAATTATATTTATGTAAATTAGCAGACCAAATTTAAGCACTCCTTAATTATAATATAATCATATTGTTCAACTTTTTCTTAATATATTGTGGTAAAATTTAGTGTGAAAGTGCAACACTGCGTACAATTAATTTTTCAGTACCAACGAGTGTATTTGACCGAATACATACTCGTCGAACATCATCTCGTTGCATTTGCTATTGTTCATAGTTCTTTGCGTGTGCTCTAAACTTTTTACCATTATTATTTTCCAATTAGACGCGTCGAAATCGAACAAAAATATTTTCAAAATATTATTTACTGTGAATATACTGTTATGTGATGTTTATAAAGTGTATTTATGCAAGGTGAGAAGGAGTAAATTGAATTTAAAGTTGTGGAATTTCAGTGAGTCTCCCGAGTTCTGGTATTCGTTCGCAATAAGAGGAATTCATTTGACCCCGTCTCCTCCCATGCGTTTGTCCAATAAGTTATCAACGATACGAATGAATCTAGTACAATAAATTGCTCGCTGCTCTGTTGTGTGCTGTGCTCGCGCTCGACGTTCCGTGTCCGTGTGGCTAGATATCTGTCGGTCTGCCGCTGATTGTCTTTCAAATTGCTCAAATGCAACAGTTCCGCACGTGTAAAAAGTATACTTTGACAGTGAAATGAAATAAATAAGAAAATATACTTTATTTTTCCATTGGCGTCATATGTAAATTCTGTTTATGGAATCAAAACTCGAATACGCAAGCTTTGTTACAAGTGTAATGCAGACGGTTGTGATAAATACTTATTAGATATATGTATTTTGATAGTGTGTTTATGTACGTAGTGGGCACGTTAATTACGATAAGAAGAATTTTAGGATTAAATCGTTCAAACATGAACCAGGGAGAAAATCGAATTGAATACAAAAGTTGTGCTCTAAAATACTGAAAAAAAGGATATGTGATATAAAAAACAAATTTAAAAATCTATATTTTGCAACTGTATATATGTACATGTAACTGGACATTGCTAACCAGTTGTGGTGTAACTGTTAAAGATTCTAATTACCTCATTATCTCGTTTCCCATGTAAACTTATTGCTTCTAAGAAGAGAAAATATTTGTTTCTTGTTTTTAAACAATAATTATGTGCCTAAAAACGTACCTATTACATATCTTAAAAAATCTTTATAAAAGTTCTACATATAATAATATCTACTGTGTGCCGGAAATTTATTCATACTTAGTACATTTGGATAAGTACGTAAATATACTCAGAAAGGTTTTTTTTGTCTTATAATAATTCAAAAAAAGATAAATTAGTTTTCATTGTTGAATAAAATGAATTTAAAGATTTTTATTGTTTTCGCAATACAGCCGTGGCTTCAAAATTAAGAAGAATAAGCATCCTAAAATAGAGGACTTAATAACAGTCGCATACTCAGAATAGATGTAAAGTTTTGCTTCGTTAATTTCTATTTTTCTATAATAACTCTATGAATAGAGATTAGCGGCAAATGTAATGATTACTTAGCTGTATGTTTGGATGGAAATTAAATCTATTTTAAAAAATTCATCAGAGATTTGAAACATTAAATTATTAATAGATCTATAGACAACTCAATTCCTATTCCATATTATATGGTACAGATGAAC
The DNA here is from genome assembly GCF_001853355.1 of Bactrocera latifrons. NCBI lineage: Eukaryota > Metazoa > Arthropoda > Insecta > Diptera > Tephritidae > Bactrocera > Bactrocera latifrons. The sequence continues at coordinate 1,052,901 of NW_017537268.1, read as the reverse complement.
ATAGCGCTTGGGATCTATACCATTGCTATCCTTTTATTATTGTCGGCTTTACTGTTTAACTTGTTCTAATATTTAAGCAGATCATACATATAATAAAATTTAATTTTTTTGTTTTCTTTTTAATATTTTCACATTCCTTTTAAAACTACATAAATCCTTTTATTTTGTAAGAAATTAGCAATAAATGGATTAATTACGGTGTATGTGTGAAATTTATCGGTTTTATGAAATAAAGTAATAGTGTTTATATATGTGTAGGGAACAGTCACTTTTATTATTTTGTCCACAGCTGTATATATGTACATACATACTTATTTCTGCCAAGAATCGGATCAAGTAAATACAAACTTGCATGATAAAAAAATGCGCGCGCAGCCATTGCACTTGGATGGCAAATAGTAAAAGATTGCGCTGCTTGCATGATAATTTGCAAATTGTGGACACCAATATAAAAATGTATGTATATGCATACATATATACATAAGTCGTAAATATTTAAATACCTATGACACTTGCACGAAGGCACGATTATAACAACGGCAACAACATTTTCAAATATTTCTACGATTATAACATATTCACAAAAGTAGCAATAAAATTCATTCTATATCCCGCCTCCAACTCCATTTGCGGCGACGTAAGCGGCTACAGTCGATGCTTCTGCGTCTGTCTCTGCCGCTGCCTACACCACATTATCTAGCTAAGCTGCACTACGTCAACGCTTAACGCTAACAACACCGTCAGTAACACATGGCACACACCTACTATGTACATAAGTATGTAGTCTGCGCCAACTGAATGGCTAGATGGCTGGTGGGGCTGGTTAACTTGACGGGCCCGCAAGCAACGCTTATTGCGCTGGCGCATTCATACATATTTATATATTTATGTGTATGTAGTATGTGTTTACAAGCGTTGGTAAACGATGAAAACATTTTTGAAATTCCATTCACATTCCATTATGCATTTCGAGTGCGAGTGGAGGCGACGCGGCAACGTAATGTGTATGTGTGTATTTGTGTGAGCAAATGTATAAATGTCGTACCTCTGTGCGAGTGCATACATAAATATGGACATAATTTGTCGGCATTATCACTATAAACCTATTACTGGTAGGAGACCTCAAGGACCAAACAAGCAAAAAAAAAAAAAAAACATTCGGAGGGAGCTAATCGCAGAGTGGAGCGTGAATCAGCACATTCAGCAAAGAACTAGTAGTTGAATGGAGTAGTGATTAAGTATCGCGTGCGATAATGAGGCGGCAATTACAAGTGGATTCGTTGGGGAGGAGATCGAAAAGTTTCAACTAAGCCTCTACAAGTGATCAGGCTATAAAAAGTACATACATGTATGTTAACCACTAATTCCGAGTGGGTTGGCATTTAGTTACAAAGTGGACATTTGGTTATGACGGCTGGAAATGTGTGTATTTGGTGTTGCTGGATTGGTTAAGCTTTGAATTGGTGGGGGTGAACTGTGTGCAGTGTGTATGTGTGCGCTTGTATTGCATTAGTTTTGCTTTTGGCATTTGCTTTGATCACATTACTGTCAGTGTTTATGGGGTTTCTCTTTCTGCATTATTACTTTTATCTTTGGCAATGTGGAATGATGTCGTTGCCATTGTAGTACTCTTAGCGAAAATGTAGCGCTTTGCACTTTAATGGTAGGTATGCGCTTATGCGCTTCATCTGTCAGTCATGTCATATTTTATAAAGTTTACACTTGGTCTCTCCCACTTTGTATGTGTGCGAAATAGTATTGCAATTTGCAAAGCACTTATAAAAATAAACAGTAAATTATGCTGCACCAACTAGCTCCAGGAGACAGCAGTACTATAATACGATCAGTAGCAGAAGTCCTGTGGAGGTCACATTATTTACATAATGAGGCCTTGTACTCCTGTCCCTCCCTCCTTCAAAGAGACTGTTGATAATATTTACAGAGCAGAGAAGTTTCGATAAGCTCAAATCTTTAATTCGTTCTTTATAAAAATCCAATAATCGGAGACTCTTTAAAATATATAATTATGTACATATGTATGTATGAGTATAGAAATGATCGACGTGATGAACTGATTAGAAATGTCCGTTTGTCTGACTGACGGTCGAGATCACATCTTTTTCTTCAAAGAAAGCTACTTATTTGTTGGAATGGCCGATATTGAACTACTATAACATATAGCGAAGGACCAATATTAAGTTTTTGTTGAGTGAGTTGAGTTCAAAATATACCCCAGAAATGCCCAAGCAGTTTGTTTATCGAGTTTCTACAAAGGACTGATACTTTCATCATCATATTCTATACTATTGCACCGATATCTATATGTACATAAGTGTTTATTCATCTGGAGACTTCTACTTTCGTCTACCTTCCGTTTATAAAATAGCAAATTGGTATTTATTCATATACATACAAGCAATTATAGCTATATTATATATTGTGTATTTTCTGCTATGGTATGTTGATGTGATGTGTCAACTGGCAGTGTCCATTGTCCGCTGTCTGTTTATCGTCAGTGGTCAGTCAGACAGACAGGCTGGTGCGCACAGTTGTGTGATCGCTTGGGAGCATTGCGTTTGAAAGCTTAATTGTAATTGTTGTTTTAATTTGTTGTTGCTAGTGCAAGTAACAATTTCATATTGCGTGCGAATAGCTCATGAATATTTCATGTGTGCGTGAGGCGAGAATAAGCACAACGATCAGTGCAATTGAAAATAGAAAAGCGTAAAGCGCAAAGGCGAGCCGAAGGAAAACCAAGAAAAAAAATGAATGCACGAAGAAAACGCAGAACGCACAACGCACAAATGCCGAACTTTGCAATAATTATCAGAAACAAATTCTATTTTTATCCAACGCAGCGCTGCTCTAGTCAGCTTGATGTTTGGCAGAGATACATACATACATATATACACACCATTGTACGTACATACTTACTATATGAGCTGTAGCGATCGCTCCATTCTGCTTGGTGACAGTGTGTCGGTTCCTCCAATTCACTGTAAAAAATATTAGACCATGTATTAAAGGACCGAACCAACTTTTTTTTTGAAAGACGTCTTAGGAACAATATTAGTAATGAATTTAAGTGCACTTTTTAAAGCAAATTGTCGTGGTAATTCATGGATGGCAGTTTAGAATGTAATTTTGCGTAGGTATTCTGGGGTCCTATTTTGTATCTCGATTTGAAAATGTATTCTATTCGAAATTCGAATATTTTTATAATTATGGGAAAGTTGTACAATCCTGGGCCTGAATAAATACTTACATATTTCGTTTTTTGCTTCCTACAGTTAAAAAGCTAAGGAATATTTTATACAAAAATAGAGTTAAAAATTATTATCAAGTGAATATTTCAACTTTATTCAAAGAAGGTCCTTCTGTACATAAACATAAAGTTCTCATCAATAAAAGTCTGATTCAGACAGTTTTATTATTAGTAAATTCATACCACAGATTTTTAGTGTAATAAAATCAGGTTATAATTTGTTAAACCACAATATCTTTCTGTCTGAATCAATGGATGTATTTTTGTGCCTGATGTAGATTTTTTTGCAATATGACGCTTGTGGATATTACGTAGGTTACATTTTATATTTCGAAATGAAACTGACAAATCACAACTTTTGAGATTTTTGGTGTTATACATACTCCGTGCTAGTTGGGTTGTTGACAGTAACTTAAAATATTCATATCGGCAAAAAAAAAATGGAATTAAGTCATTTAGTTCACAACATTTTAAAGCGGTTTTTTTTTTACAGTTTTTGGCGATGAGGTTCCATCAAAGGCCAGTGTGAGCAGGTATGATGAATTCAATCAGGGTCGTAGATTACTCCAAGACGAATTTCATGAAGTTCTACAAATTCAGTTGTTCCGGAAACTTTTGCAAGATCGTCATGTGGCCTATCGTGTGATTGAGATAGCTAAAGGCATTATTGGAACCAGCACACATTCAATATTGCATGAACATGTAACTGTAAAAGAATTGTACATACATTTGTCAATCGTTTGAAAAAGGCCAAGAGAATGGTTAAAAAATACGTTGCTTCGAAACACGTCTATTACATCATAAAAGGTGATGAATCATCGATTTATACGTATGAGCCCGAAAGTAAAAAGAAGTCAACTGTATATTGTTTCTTGATTAGCAAAGACCACAAAAAGGTTAACATATGTAAGCATGAAACAGTTCCAAGCAAACAGTTCTGTTTTTTGTTTTTGTTTTGAGAAACTAAAAATTTGACACAATCTTATCACTAGAATAATGTAGAACAGTAAATTGTGAGTAGTACACAACCATTTGTTTGTCAGTTGTATTTCAAGAAATTAGGAAAAGCAACCGCTGAGGACCGATCAGTCTTCGCCAGCACAATGCGGTCTTTCACAAATCGATTTTCTCAAAGCAAAATGATTTGGAAAAGCCATTGCTGCAATTTCTGATCGTAACTTAATGTACATATGAACATATACACACCTGCGCAAAATAATAGTTACACGATAAAACTTAGTACTCTCAACAGTTTAAAAAACTTTGTATGGGCTGTATGCTACAAGTTATGCTGTGAGTTTAATTAAGATAATATTGCATCGCCCTTTCTAAGAGAATGAAGCATGTGATTCCCCGAATTAATGCGTGTGTTCTCAGAAAAAAAGTTGCTCAATATAATAGTTACACATAAGTGAACTTAGCATTTTGCGAAAACAAAATTATGTAATTTTATCCAGGTTGGAAGGTTTTCTTTCAATAAAGCTCAAAATGCTGCAGATAAATAAAATACTGTTTTAATCAGATGGACCGGAAGTCACATTGTTGAAGGAGCCCGGCTGGTTTCAAACCTCAGAAAACAAGGAAAATCGCTTCGGGAAATTGGGAAATTAATGGAAAGGTCTCATAATTTTGTTAAAAATGCTTTAGGCCACAAAAAACGAGTACAGTTCTTGATCGCCACATTGTAACTATTTGAAAAAAGGACCCATCCAAGTCGTGGAAGGTGGTAGCAGCAGAAATTGGAAATGTAGTAAGTGCCCAAACAGTTCGCAGTCGTTTGCAGAAGGCCAAGCTACCAGGAGTATAGCCAGGAAAGTTCCATTAATGCGATCAAAAAATTTAGAGATGATGTTAAATTTTGCAAGAAGTCATTTAGATTGGACAGTACCTGAGGGAACTGAAAAGTGGAGAAACATCTTATGGAGCGATGAAACGAAAGTAAATTTGTTTGGAAACGATTGTGAGAGAAATGTGCGTCGTCCAAAAGGAAAGGAATTTCACGTTCGATTCACAAAAACAAAACTGTGAAACATGGAGGCGGAAACGTCATGGTGTGGGGATGTTTTTCTTGGTATGGAATATGTAGAAAACCTATGGGGAGAACTAAAAAAAAATTTGGCGAGCCAATCTTTCTCTAACAAAGACCAGTTATGGGAGTRCATACAAAAAACTTGGTATGAGATACCTAAAGAAACCTGTCAGACTTTAATCAGTAGTATGCCCAAACGAATAAATAAAGTAATCCAGAATAATGGTGGATAT
>NW_017537268.1:998282-1047365 GCF_001853355.1 Bactrocera latifrons | reverse complement strand
AAACGATTGTGAGAGAAATGTGCGTCGTCCAAAAGGAAAGGAATTTCACGTTCAGTTCACAAAAAAAAAAAAAAAAACTGAAGCATGGAGGTGGAAACGTCATGGTGTGGGGATGTTTTTCTTGGTATGGAGTAGGTCCTATATAGCGGACAACTAACAAAATGATAGCGTCGGAGTACAAGGAAATACTTGAAAATGTCATGATACCCTATGCTGTAGAAAACTTACCATTACGTTGAGTATATCAGCTTGATAATGACCCAAAACAAACCTCCAAACTGGTTAAAAAATATTTTGAAGATAATAATGTTAGCGTTTTGAAGTGGCCAAGGGAATCCCCGGATTTACATCCAATAAAAAACCTATGGGGAGAACTTAAAAAAAATTTGGCGAGTCCATCTTTCTCTAACAAAGACCAGTTATGCGAGTGCATACAAAAAACTTGGTATTAGAAACCTAAAGAAACCTGTCAGACTTTAATCAGTAGTATGCCCAAACGCATAAATGAAGTAATCCAGAATAATGGTGGATATACTGGCTATTAACTGAGTAATGTTAAATATACAAAAATCTGTTTTATCATAATTTGTTTTTCCAAAATAATTGTCTTATTAAAAGTGTACCTATTTTTTGAGGAAGTTTATTTTAGCTATGAAATATTTTTGGATCTACATTTGTTTCTTTTACTTTTTTTTTAAATGAAGTCTATTTAAATAAGCTTGTAAATATTTGAAAAATATAAGTACGTTTGGGTTTTTCTTAAAAATTTAAATAAAACTTTTTATTCATGAGCTTTACTTGAAAAAGTATTGTGTAACTAATATTTTGAGCAGGTGTGTATGTATATTGACATTTCAATATGCTTTGAGATCTTGTGATTTGCTTACTATTTTCTGTAATTTTTGTTTAGTTCGTCAAATATGTATTTAGATTGTTAGCAGTGTCAACTCAAATATTTCAAGCCGTGTTTGATTTATAAATTTACATTTGCCATTCGATAACTTAAATGTTTATCTGTGACTCATAAAGTTGGCATCTTTTGGATACTCACATATGTATGTATATGCTCATACATTAATTTTGATAAACACGCCCGCATAACTGTGTACATATGTATGTGTATTTATTGTTTACGTATTAATATAAGTTCAGCAAGCGCAAGTGACTGTAGATACATACTTATGTGAATGAACATACTATAATGTATATATCTCTCTAACTATGCTGATAAAATATTTCCGAAATCCTCACTCATAATTTATTTATTTTCATTTTAGTTTACAATAACTACGAAACCGTACACCCTCTAAATATTCTATTTTATCTGCCTATTTTCAGAACATATCAAGCTGCTGAATACCAAAAGCACGCAGCCGTCGAGAGGAATGCGCAACAAACCGTGTTAAAGTTTGAGCAAAATTGTTGTTGTGCGTTGATAAAGAATAAATGAAAAGTGCAAATATTGTACAACAAAGAGGTTAATATGCTTTAGTGATGTGGATTATTATGCAAATTCCAGTGTTTTTAGTTTAGTGTCGCTGCCAGAATTTGCACATTGAAAATATAAAAAGGAAATACTTGGATCAAAAACGATACTACTTGAATGTGTTTGTTGTACCTCGCTTTATAACTTACCCTTCGTTCTATCTCGTACAAGTTATCTTGATTAAATATTATACTAAGAACACGGCGGAATCAGCTGCCGGCAAGTCAACTTAAGTCTGAAAATATACATATACAAATATACATAGTTAAGTGAAACTATAGTGCAAAATTTAAAACGTGTCCTAAGTTGAAAGGGAAGAACAAACCAAAAAACAATAGAGACTTATCTGAAGACAACAACAAAGGAAAACCGTAAATTTTTTGGTTTTGTACAAGTTAGTTGTTTGTGATATGACTGCTAAATATCACAAGAATGCATCCAGCGGGCGAAAAAAGGGGTCGCCCCAAAAATAAATACACAGCTCATGCCCTCGAATCTATCAAACAGGATCTGACACGTTTTCAAGTACAAAGGGACAATGGTGGAGCACAGGTGAGTGAAGAAACTATACTTACGCCATTTGTTTTCAAAAAACAAAAAAAACAAAAAAAAAAATGGTTTTCAGCCGATTTATCTAAGTTAACTGGGGTTAAAATTAGGGATATTATTAGGGTATTTATTTTAAGTTGGGTTCATTTACTTAAGTATGTAATATGTACTTTTTCGTTTTTTTTTTATTTTTGAATGGTTTCTGAAAATATACCGTTAGGTGAAGGAATTCCTTCAATCTCTGTGTAGTCATTTCTTCAAATTTGTGATAGCATATACGCTATATACCTGAAATAAAAGCAACAACTACCATTGTTTATCCAAATTCACGTTGAGCTTACTACAATTGACCCTTCTTTACCCTAAAAACGACCAGTGGGTGGAAAATCTTACGGCTCGTGTTGAACAATAAACAAACGCCGGCTCTGAAGTTTCCATGCCGACTAACTGCGTTTATGACCAGCAACGTTGTATAAATTATAAGAAGCTCAATGTTCACGTTTTAAAATTTCCTTTTTGTGCCCATGAACATTTCGGCTTACTAATGGCACTTGTACATACATACATATTGGCACATACTCATTTCATTTCGAAAGAACTAATTTTAGTTGAAGGAAAGAACACTACTCTTGTCATAAAACAGCTGTTGAAAGCGTTGACAAGCGGCAATTTCAGTATTAAATTTATGCATGTGCATAAGTCTATATAGATGCAGCTTAAATTAACCTGTGTGCATCATAAAGTGGCCCACATGTGATCGGACGGAGCAAAATCAATTTGAAATTTTATGACTTTAGCGGCAGCTACTGTTTTCACAATCGTTATTTACAATAATATCTGCTCAATGGACTTATTTTATGGTTACCCTTTTTTGTTCTTATTGTTGCCTTTATCAATATGTGTATATCATATACTCATCAGCAATGAGTCTCTTAGCCGCCATGTGATTACTTGTATTGTTCCTTTTGGTGTGGTTGTTGCCACCAAATTTCGCATGGCATAGCAATTCTGTAGTATACTATGTAGATGACAGTAGTCAATAGCGAATACGTTGACGTTTATGATGTTTCAGCGAATGGCCGCAGCAAGATGGTTTTAGATTTGCAGAGTTCGTCTATAATCGATTTCTGTAAATCATAAAATCTACAGCCGAAACCGTGAACTCTTTCGTTTGCAATTTTGCTCCATTATTTTCATAGCACTGTATGCGGCATGTCCATGCATGGGTAGCTAATTCCTACAGTTGTAGCAAATTTATAATTTACGTTCTTAAAAATTTGTGTAAATATATTTTTTAAGTGCTAATCATAAAACTTATGGATGTAATTAAGAGTTTTCCGAATATTGCCATATTTAATGCCATTATATCTCCAAAAGTTTGCAAGTATTTGGTACAAACAAATTCTTTAAACATTGGAACATCAAATTCGTCATATTACGAAGATAATGCAGAATGTTCCGGATATGAGTCAAAACAGTTAACAATTTTCCAAAAATTGTAAATGATTTTGAAGAGAAACATATAGATAAAAGATAATTTCGTCTAGTAATTTAAATCAATATACGTTTAGCAATTAATTAGTTTCTTGAATGTTGCTCTTCAAAAATGTAACGAGAAGACATAAAGTCCAGTTTTCAGAATTGGTGAGGAAAATTTCTCCGAAACCGTGACGGAAGAAAACGATTTTTTTCGGATTGATCGGCGTATTGTCTTGATGTTTCTAAGATGCGGTTCCACTTCAAGAAAGCGACTGCAGGAATGATTTCTACAAAAACACCATAGCAAAAACTGCTTGGAGAGAAATTAATTACGTTCCTTAACTGGTAGCATACGGTCCTCACTGTGTAGATGTTTTATCGGCGACAGCAAGAGGCATCCCGTTATAGTCCGGAGTGCAGTGTTCTGGTATGTCTGAAGCTTCCTCCTCTGCGTATTACTGTACCCAGGCGACGGCTGTTTGTGAATATGGTCGCTGTGGATTTAGTGGGCGAGAGCGTTAGGCAGCGAAGAAGCTCATTGACCGACGTCAACGACGTGCAATCATCATCGTACAAGGTGATAGAAATTACCGCTGATGGTTGAGGAAGTTTGGAAATGTAGAAATTAGAGAGCAACGGAGAGAGGACGCCAATTTACAATTCTTACTTCGAAACAATGGCCGACCGCACATGTAGTTCATAGTCCACCTCTACAAGTCTGAATGGAGCGTAGATTTTTCGATGTCCTCAAGTAGCATTGTGTGGTTGACTGTGTCAAAGAGGGGTCGTTTGCTTGAGGCCATGAACTATTCAGGCATTTATGGGGATACTGTGGTGATGCTGTGCACTTTATGTAAACAATTATAGTGGCTTGTTATACTCATGTGGTAAGTGAAGGTCGGAAGTGGCAAGGTCTGAAGCCCGGGTGAAGGAACCGGCCAACATGTGAGTTACCTGAATTAAATTGAAGTTAATATGTTAAGTTAATATGAAGTATTCGGTAGCACCCGATTGATAGTTCTTCTTTATTTGTAAATTCATATTTTGCACCTATGCAAATTTCAGTATTATGCAAACTTTGATAAATATCACCTCGTTTTTCTCCGACATATAAATTTGTACGTTGATTGCTTAAAAGAAAAATAAATCGAATAAAATTACAATATAAGTCCTCCAAATATGGCGGCGAACTAAATACATCACATTCATACACGTAAGATTGCCTTATGTGAGTGCCCATAGCTGTTTTGGCCGTTGCCGTCGTCCCTGCTACTGCTGCTGTTGGCGCTGCTGTTAATCACATTGAAATTCAAATTCGAAATTAGAAATACACTTTCGATGGCGCTACATTTGGTTAGGCTGCATTAGGTTAGGCGATATTGTTGCTTTTGCTGTTGTTGTCAGGGTGTAATGTTGACGTTGTTTTAGTCGTCTCTTGTGCCCATGGTGCGAGCTTGTAAGCCAACTTTGTCGCCACAATCAAACGTCAAACGCTAAAAGCCGTCATACATCTAAAAATATGTATGTATGTATCTGCGAATGGTGATTGTTTATGATTAGTGATGCCTAATGCCAATTTGTACATAGCTATTTAGGCATATACAAACATATGTACATATTTAGCAAGAAAACAATTATAAATTCGAGACACATAAACGATTTATTGAAGACCCAAAAGTTTGTGGTCACCAAGGTATTCTTTGAAATATAAAACGCCCACACTTTTCACAGCAATTAAAGACACAATTAACTTATCAACGCATTTTGCACAAAATTGTGTCAAATAAAAAATATATATGTATATAAACATATGTGCATATGTGAGTTGTTTAGGCGCTGCCAAAAACCTTTTCAAATAGCCAAGCGAACGCCCTCCGGGTGAGCCCACAAAATATTCATTTTTTGTTCGAATAAATAAAAATACGTCAAAACAAAAGGCAATTGTAATATGTATTTTTATATGCGCGATGAGACTAGCTCTCCACAGCCAAACTTCTATACAAAAATACTTAAATAGGCATGCACACCAGCAGTCAATGAATTCGCTCCACATTTCACGTATTTCCATTTAACTAAACAAAATAAAATAACAAACGATCAGCTGAGTGTGTTAGGACCAATATACATATGTGTACAACAGTTAATAAGTGACATTTTTTATTGATGACGAAAAACCAAATGACAATATGAACGCCAAAATAAAGCTTCTAAATGGCAAAGGACGTCAAAACTTTTAAGTTTTATAGTTTTTTTTATCTAATTTCATAAGTTCAGTATTTAGATATACATAGAATGTGCGTATAATGTATAAATGAAGTTTGAAAGAGTACCATACTTTTTATACAAGAAATTAGATTTCTCCGTTTTTCGAAGTTAGTCTTCAAATTGAAATCGCATTCTTGCTCGACTCATCCCGATAAAACCGATTTTTTTTTTCAAAAAGAGTACGATTCTGACCGAATTTAAAGCCGATAACTCAAAGAATATCATCTATCAACCAACGTATTCAACAGATTTGGCTCCGTGAGATTTTTTCAGTCGATCGAAGAGATAAAACACAATTCGCTAAAAGAACTGAAGGTCATCCCAAAAAGTGTGTAAATGTTGATGGTTTTATTTACAAATTCCGTGCATTTTTTTGTCACAATTTATGTGACCGGTTAACATTAAAAAAATTAAAAAATTAGCACTTTTAGGCTTCAGAAAAAAGTCGTTTTGGAATACAAAAACAAAGATAGTGAAAAATTATCGCTGAACCATTTCTCTCCCCTCAATTTGCCAGCTGTGATCATGAATGTAACAATAGACGTTCAAGCATGTATCTTGCATAGTGGGCCGATTTTTTTGCGCTCAAGTGTAAGCATGAAAATCATGAATGCATATGTTGCTTGTATCTGTGAGTGTAGAAATAGCAAACAATTATTGAATTTTATTTTACTGTGCTCGGTTCTTAATTCTAAAATTCTACAAACATGCGGACATAGCAATATTTTTGTACTCTGATCACATAAACGCTTAAATCGATTTTGTGAAATTTAGAATTTATTTCTTTATACTATGATATTTTTTATTTATATTTGAAAGAGTTTTCGTAATAACGATTTTAGTATTAAAGCCAAATTGAGTAAAACAAAAAATGTAACAAGAAAGTAATGCTGTAAGTTTCTTGATTTTATCTTGTGGTTAGGAAATAAAAATATTTTTAAATAAATTTTTTAATAAATAAAAATTATTTTTAATAATTATTATAGAATTATCTATATTTAACTACATTTCTCAAGGTTAAGAGACATAATTTCAAACAATTACTTGAACAGTTAGTGCTGTACTCAATGAACTCGCGAATGTCGAAAAGCAGTTTTGATAAATTTTGAGTTGTGCCGCTTTTGTTTTTACTGCGTGATGTGTCTTTGCAATTATGTATAGCTTATTTGCATATTTCGGCTGCTATATTGCAGCTTTTGTATTTGTATAACGATTTAGCTTATGTATATTTAAGTTTTGATAAAGCATTAAAATTATTTTCTTTTGCGAAAAATCATTTTCAGTTGAACGCGAAATTTTTCTGTATTAAATTCTTAGGAATTCACAGCTAAAAATATCACTCTTTCTACACTTTGCTGCTAATAGCAAAAAGACATTCGCTCGTTGCAAAACTAAAATTTATTATTATTGCCAAGATTTTTTGTTTTTGGCTTTTTACTTTTTACGCGAACGTGAAAAAGGCGACCAATGCAACGCAGTTTTCAGGTTCAAAGTTATTTCGGCCAAGGAGACAATGTATTTACATATATGTATATGTACATATGTGTGTAGTATGTGCGAGTACAAGCGAGCGACATTTCAAATCGCATAAAAAGCATAAATGTAAATAATAATTCTAAGCCATTGCGCGCGTTTAGATAAGAGAGCAAATATTATCAAAAACACAAGGCAAATTTCGTAAAGAATGCGAAAAATGCAAAGGTAAAGACAAACAAGCTGACTGCAAATGCTACAGAAGGCAAGCGTATTGATGAGAAACCGCATTTGACTAACCTTTGAGTTATCATGATCGGTTAGGTGAAAAATAATATCAACAATTTTCCTTTGTTTTCATCGCTACTTTTGTACGTTTTTGAGGCAATTGATATTTTGTAATAAACAAATTAATTTGAACTCCTTCCAAACAATTGTAAAGATATTGGTTCAAGTTAATCGAACATTCGTACTTGTTTTCATGCAATAAAATCGAATTGTTTCAATGATTGTAATTCCCTAATCCACTTAATTGCGTCCAAAAGACGTAGCCAGTCTTAAGTGCTATTGATTAGAACCAATTAGTGTCATTGTAAACAATAACAGTTAAGACGCCTACGAGTAATTAGTCAGATAAACTATGTAGTGTGTGGTTAGAGTAAAAATAGACGCACTTTGCAGCCCAGCCCTGACATATATTTAATCGATGATTGGCGGTTAAGCCGACTGGTCGACTTTCGATTTACTTTCGCACTTTTGGATAAAATGAAAGGCAGTAAACAAGTAGTTAAAGCTGTTAAGTTCGTTTATCATTTAGTTCGTTAATTATTATGATTACTATTTTAGGAACTCTCTCTAAGCAATGCAAGTATAGGGAATTATCAAAGATAGCAACAAGGTATTAAATTTCCCGATTAAAATTTCTTTTCCGAGATCTGCAAGTTTATTTCCAAATATTAAGTATGGGTTATTATTTAAATATCTAAAAAAATTTACGAAATTAGTCAAATTCAAAAATTGAAAATTACCATCTGATCAGAATTGACACGGATGTGACAGGAAAATGCTCTAAATCAATACAAATCTGTATAATCGCCTTCAAAATAGGGTCCTGAGCCAATACATGTATTACAACACATAATTCAATTTTCCATTTGCTTGTCATAGACTTTAGTGCCGTCAGCGAATTTTGTTTCTTTTTTCGATTACAGTAATATTTTGGAGCGCTATTAGTTAACTTTTTGGACAGTTTCGACATTAGTTTATAAACCTATGTATCGTTGTTGTTATTGTATCGGGACTCATTGTTTGATGTCAGGGTCTCTTCTGGATAAGCAGGATTTTAAATTGCCACAGTATCCAGAACAAAGCTGCGGAAAGGTAACTCTCGTTTCTCGCATCGACTCGATCTCTTCGTCTGCAATGGGTGCTGGTTTGACCGCAAGTACGCCATTCGTTGAAGTTGTTATTTTATGTCGTCGACGTAGTTGAGGAAGGATGTCTCGTCTCTAGTAATGATGCGTTTAATGAGTCTCAACTAGCTTGTCAGAGTGTGTTTTACTACCTTTATTCGGCGTCGTTTTTACAAAATATTCAAGTCTTCTGGTATAAAACTAGCATCAATTCGTTTCATCCTTAGAGGGATCTCACTTGGACAGTTTCGAGCGCCGGTCCGCTGTGGTACCTATAAATTCCTAAAAACTGAATCATACGACCCTTACAGATCGGTTATGCGCTTTGAGACCAACACAAGTTTATTGAGACTGCTGATATCGGTTTAGGCTATGTCTTCTAAATGGTCGAGGGTAAGATTACCTCGATGTTATCGTAATTAACAGAGGTGGACGGACGACTCGCATGAGGAAAGTTTTCTACGACTTCAGAACCGTCTCTGATTGCTTTGTACACCTTAAGTCCTTATGCTCGTAATAAAGTAGATTCCCAAAAACAGTTGAAATTTTCTTTCCCAAAATTTTCAAAGTTCTTTTCTGACCTGAAAGACTATATAGAATGATAATTAAAATCGAAAAGCTAATGATATAGCCTGCAAACTTCGGAGTTCTCGCGAACTACTTCAATTTTCAAATGTCGTATCTTATTTTTTATTATTTTTTAGCAATGTTAATGAGTATTATCACCATGAGATGCCGTATCTAGCTAGCTAATTACATTTGGAGATATCTTCATCGCCACCATTATATCCACTGTGCTGATTTACATCGTAAAAGAGCTGCTTGTTGTCCCTCTGCACTGCCTATTTTGCTCTGCCAATAACAACAACACCAAATTCATGGATATTTTCATTTTCATCTGTTTTGTTGATATCCGTAACAGTGTAAAAGGGAAAATATTCTTTTTACCTTATGGCCGACTAATTTGTGGACCCTCTGTCTGTTGTTATTTTTGCACCATTTACGCTGCGGCAAAAGTATGCTTATTTATTTATATATGCATGTACATACATACATATTGTGTGCATGTATGTATGTACTCACGTGTAAGTTGGCCGTTAATTGTTGGGGATTGCACGGCGCAGCAGCAGAAAGACTTGTCAAGTCGGTCGACATGTGGATGGTGGAAAAAAGCGCAAGTTTTGCCAGCGTTAAGCTAGGATACTCGCACCAACCAAGGTTCGATTGCATTTTTGTGCTTTTGTTTTTTAACCAGTTTCTTCTTCATTTTTATGCGATGTTATTTTTATGATATCTCCTTTTTTTGTTTTATTTCTTATTTCTTATTTTCTTTTTGTTATGCTTTAAATTGTATTCTTATATATTGTATATGCCATTCACGGGATGAACTATTAATAAATTGGAAGATGTTTCCACGAACTTCCATTTTTATCATACTGGACTGGTAAAATTTTATATAATATATTTATCAAAACGGCGGCTTCTCAGGAAATTCATGTGTTACTAAATAAATTTTATGTATCAAAGTAGCTTAAAAATCTAAATCTTTATTAAACTTTTAATCCTTCGATCATTCCTTCCCTGACAAATATATGTCTGTATCTAAGAAGCTCGTGCGAAAAATTCTTGGCGCTCGGTCCAGCAGTTTTGGATAAAATTTGTTCCCCAACTTTGAAAACGACGTTTCGTAGTTTTGCGAACCGAACACACTGGGTTGAAAAATGCTTACAATTATGCTCCGAAATAATTGCAGGTTGATCCTGATCCATCAAAACTTTCGAAGACTCTCAAATTCTGCTTTATATTCGATATTTCAAATATCCTTACGTTCGATATTGCAAATTCAGAGGTGAACATAATATAACCTCTTAATCTTATAAATGGAAATTTAACGCACCAAGTATCGTGTCATCGAGGGTATAACAACTTTTCGTCCGAGTCACGATACATAATTTCTTGGTAGTTTTATTTCGGTAAAGCCGCTGCATCGCACATTGAGTGTAATACAGTAGCCAATTTGAACCGAGCTAAACAGTGGAACGAACGGCAAACATTCCCATAAATTGAAGACAATTCGCGAGGTAACACAGCCGAACAACCCAACAACCACAAAGCGCCAAATGGTTGGTGGGGTGAGTAGAGAGACGCGTGGAGGGTGTGACAGTGGAGCAACGTTTGGCACAGTACCAGAGCTTTGCTGGCTTGACTGTGTCGTAGCGTGATCACTGCACATCTGTTGTGTACTGTTCTTCTCCGGGTTTGGGGCATCTCATCTATTTTGCTCTTGACTTTCAGGAATTCAATGTATGAAATTATTACGTGACGGCAAGAATTTCCCTTCGTTCTTTTGCCGTCTCATGCTGTCGTTTCGTCGAATTCCAGTCGGGCAATCGTTTCGTATGCGATCGTCTGTGTTTCTCTGTTTCTTGCTTAATGTGCAGGCGTTTTCCACGGAGTCACTCTCTTACATTCACTAAAGCGAGTGCACACATACGTGAATATAAATATGTAATTATTCTGAAGAATATAGTATTTTTGTGAGCTGATATGTTTTATTTTAGTGCATTTTTTCTGCATGCGCATACATTTGTATATATGTATATCTACTAGTACATACATATACAAATATGTAAAGAATGTGTAATATTCGTTCATTTATTAAAAAAAGGAAATATACTTTCTTACGAAGTTTCAACCATGAATATTAGAGAATCAGATGTATGCAATAGTGCTTTATTTAGCATCATTGTTACACTTTGGCAAACCCGGACTAAGTTCGAATACTATGGGTGTTGCCAGGTCAAGAAGCATGTTTTCAACATGGGTGTAGCCACCTGTGCAAACTGCGGTTTCATGATACGGCGGTGAAAACTCCTGAGCACGTGGTTCTAGTCTACACAACAGTCTGCAGACTGAAGTTCAAGTCCATTAGGTCTGCATACATTTATATCCGAATACCAATAAAATCGCCTCAATAGCGCACAGCAGGGTCCTGAAATTCATCATCGTGCTGGGCCTATATGAGGACGTGTGATAAATGACGTACACAATAGGTCTTAGGTCGCAGTGTAACCCTCAATTTTTTTCTATCCGAATGTAATCCAATCCAAACATTAAAATAGTATTTTTAAGTGTTGCCTACACCTTTTTGCTTGCCGCTCTGGCCAATTCTGTCTCCTAATAAAAGCAAAATGCTCGTATCGTCTGGCAAACCATCGCTCATTCTCTTGATCGCTTCCTTACGAGAACTTCACATTTCATTGGTATTCTAAATGAGCTACTGTGTTCGCTCGGGTCCGTATCAGTGCGATATCGTTGCGATACTGCTCAGCTGAGTTTGATTGGTCGGAGCGGTGCGAAGGAATGCAGTAAGGTAAACAACGCATAATCACTGGTGAATCTGGCACACAAATCTTGCGCACACGCTTGCCGTTCTGTCAGTTTTATCGATTTCACGAATTCCATCGCACATCGCATAACTTCTTTTTAATTATATTTTTTTTTGCTTGTTGCGCTTTTCTACTTTGCATATTTGTATTTGTTTGTTCCCTAATTTTTTCCATTGTTGTGTTTTCTTGTAGTGTTCCTATGTTTTTTTTTTGTATTGTTTTTTTGTGTTTGCTTTGGTTTTTATCGCTCGTTTGCTAAATTTCAAATTTTGTTTTCATCGCCATATTCTTAGGTGGATTTCCTTATTTGTGATTGAAACTGATCATCTTGTTTGGATTGCTGACACAAGAACCGGCTTACCTCGGTATGCTCATGGAATGTCTTTCATCTTTGACACTTTTTGTAGTATTGAATTCTTAATGAAGCTTTTACTTTGTCATCTCCCAGTTTCAGTACGGTTTAGTTTTTCAAATTTTTGATTTCTCAAAAAATCTGAAAGGTTCTTTGTTGGGTATGATCTTGTGTCGTGGTAGTATATGTCTATTTTGTTTTTTCTATCCTCCTCGAAATTTTTAGTAATAGTAAAGAGGCGATTGCAACAATGCTAAGCATTAAAGTTAAAACAAAAATTTCCCGTCTTCTTTTTACCGTTATACATAAGAAATAAAAATAAACAAAAAAAATAACAATTGCAATGTCAATACCTACAAAACTAAATATTCCAGTAAATGATTTAATGAATTTCATTTATTGCAGAACTTCCCACCGATGCGTTACAATGCAGTCAACGGGGGTCGCTCCGATCCGCCGGACTACATGCATGCCAAGCTGATGGAACCCATGCCTGCGGTATCGCCTTTACCTGTTGCACCATCATCGAATCCCCAATTAAACGGACATGTGCCAAAAGTTCTGCCACCCGGTCTTATTTCAGCAAAATTGATTCGAAAACCAAGTATCGAACGTGAAACTCCGCTCAATTATCTGCACCGATGCAGCCCAGCGTTGGATTCTGGCGCAGGCAGTTCGCGATCGGATAGCCCTCATTCGCATCAGCAAGTCACAAATGCCGGACGCGTCAGCACAGGACAATATTCGCCGTCACCTTCAAGTTTCAGCGACGTTGGCCCACCTGCACCACCCCCACGGCATCCAACAACGGCAAACTCCGCTACACCGCCACCACCACCGCCTAATCAACTCTACAAAAGGCGATCACCTGCTAATACGAGGCCAGCGGCAATTACACCTAATCCGACAACGCGTGGCACCTCGCCGGTTATTTTGCGGAATGGCATCAAAGCCCAACAACAGCTGTCACAAATGAAGGCGCTAAGCTTATATCAGGCTGGTGGCAGCGCCGTTGAACCGCCACCACCGCCGTATCCTATCAACACAGTGGTGGTGGCTACGTCAGCTCCACCGCCCAGCTACACCGCCTCCATGCAATCCCGTCAGTCACCCACGCAGTCACAATCTGATTACCGTAAGTCACCAAGCAGCGGCATCTACTCAGCCACCTCTGCCGGATCGCCCAGTCCTATCACTGTGTCAAATAGCGCGATACTGCCACTGCAGCCGACTGCTGTAGCGCGTCCGCAGCCTCGTACCTACGCGCGCACTCAGCAACCAATCATCATGCAGAGTGTCAGATCGACGCAGGTGCAAAAGCCGGTTCTGCAAACGGCTGTGGCGCCACAGACACCGGTCTCGGCCTCGGCTTGCAATTCGCCTGTACACATTATGCCCGCGCCACCCTCATACCCGCAAAAATCTGCTATTGTTGTGCAACAACAACAAGCAGCTCAGCAACAGTCGCCGTTGTTGGCTGGTGGCGTCCCCACCACTCTCAGCACAGCAGTAAAGTCATCGACGCCCACTACACCGCCGCTCATTGCTAACGCGCTGAACGGTAGTGTGGTGAGCAAGCCGATATGCATTGAGCCGCCTTCTTATTCGGTGACGATGCAGGCGAAGGCCGCACAGCATCACCAGCAACAGCAGCAAACATCGTCAGCACAGCTGCGTGCTGCAGCGGCCGTAGCGTTGGCTGCACAGCAACAGCAACAACAACAACAACAGCAGCAGCAGCAGCAACAAAAGCAGGTGTGCTCGGTGCCAGTGCCACGCCAATTGCCGCCTCCGCCACCCTATCAGAGCACACGCGCTGCCGCAGCGCCACCGTCGGACATAAGTGGCAACAACAATCCAATGGATATGAAGGCAAATGGCAAAGCGGCGGCGGCGGCGGCACTGCACAGCAATATGGTAAACAATAACCAAATCATAAATAGCAACTTGACAACAACACCGCCAATACCACCGGCGAAAAATAGTGGCGGCAGTGGTGGCACAACTAGTTCCGGCAGTGGCGGTGGCGGCACATCACCGGCTGCATCTGGTGGTGGCGCTGTAGGCAAAAGCGGCGAGAAAATCAAACATGCTTCGCCCATACCCGAACGCAAAAAAGTCTCCAAGGAAAAGGAGGAGGAGCGTAAAGAATGTCGCATAACACAGTACTCTCCACAGGCGTATAAATTCTACATGGAGCAGCATATCGAAAACGTGATTAAATCCTGCAAACAACGCGCCTATCGAAAGAATCAGCTGGAGAAGGAGATGTCACGCATGTGCTTGCCGCAGCAGGCGCAAGTGGAGATGCGAAAAATGTTAAGCCAAAAGGAGAGCAATTACATACGCTTGAAGCGCGCCAAAATGAATAAGAGCATGTTCGCGAAGATCCAAGACATTGGCGTGGGCGCGTTCGGCGAGGTATCGCTGGTTCAGAAGATCGATGCAACGAGTCATTTGTACGCCATGAAGACGCTACGGAAGGCGGACGTGTTGAAGCGTAATCAGGTGGCGCATGTGAAAGCAGAACGTGATATTTTAGCGGAGGCCGACAATAATTGGGTTGTTAAATTATACTATAGTTTTCAGGATAAGGAAAATTTATATTTTGTGATGGACTACATACCGGGTGAGTGGTTGGAAAAAAACGATTTATATTTTAAATAATATTATTTTTGGTTTTCTCTCTTCATAACAGGAGGAGACCTTATGTCTCTATTAATTAAGAAGGGCATATTTGAAGAACCATTAGCGCGATTTTACATTGCCGAACTGACATGCGCTGTTGAAAGTGTACACAAAATGGGTTTTATTCATAGGTTTGTACGGGTTCATTCGCCATTAAAATTTTGTATTAACTCATAAAATCTTCTTCACTTCAGGGATATTAAACCTGACAATATACTCATTGATAAGGATGGTCACATAAAACTGACTGATTTTGGATTATGCACGGGATTTAGATGGACACATAATTCGAAATATTATCAAGAAAATGGTAAACTTTAGCAAAAATTTAAATTAGTCACTCGACAATATTTGAAATATTTTAATACTATTGATACTGAATATTATGTTTTATATGAAATTTTAGTAAACAAAGTTGAAAATATAATAAATTTAATATACTGTTTAGGCAATCATTCGAGGCAAGATTCAATGGAGCCGTGGGAGGAGTACTCAGAAATTGGACACCGACCAACTGTATTAGAAAGGTAACCACACATACTCTTACCTGTCTAAGTAATGTTTTACATACATCCATCACTATCTTAGGCGACGCATACGGGATCATCAAAGAGTATTGGCACATTCATTAGTAGGCACACCAAATTACATCGCGCCAGAAGTGCTCGAACGGAGCGGTTATACTCAACTTTGTGATTGGTGGAGCGTAGGTGTCATACTCTACGAAATGTTAGTCGGACAGCCGCCATTCTTAGCGAATACACCAGTAGAAACACAACAAAAAGTATATTTACATTGATTTAAAACCTAATCATATTATATATACATAACCTCAAGAGATTCATGAAACTAAATATAACTGTTTATATTTAAGGTAATCAATTGGGAGAAAACTCTACTGATACCGCCGCAAGCAAAACTAACGCCAGAAGCTACTGACCTAATACGACGCTTATGCGCATCGGCCGATAAGCGTCTGGGCAAAAACACTGAAGAGGTCAAAGCGCACCCCTTCTTCAAGGGTGTTGATTTTGCTGATATGCGGCAGCAAACTGCTCCATATATTCCAAAGATTGAATTTCCCACAGATACGTCCAATTTTGATCCAATTGATCCAGATAAATTGCGTTCGAATAATTCAAATTTAAGTGGGGATGATTTTGCTTATAGTGACAGTCAGTCCCATGGATTTTTCGAATTTACATTTAGAAGATTTTTCGATGATCGATTCAATTCTGAGATGACAGACGATCACTCAAGCTATCAGGACGTCGGAAATACAACACAGAGCAATCATAATGTAAACGAACAGTTTATTTAGTCATTTAAGTAATTACAACAAATAGAAGGGAAACATAATAATACTTTAAGTAATGATGTATGTAATTAGTTGTGTAGGTATGGTAATTGATGAAATGTCACAAAAATCTCCTAGCATGATGTTAATAAGAGCAATGTTACACCTGACTGTTTTTGCAATATTTATTACAAAATAGTATCACCCACCGTTACTAAAAACAAAAAGTAGATGACATAACGAACAGGAGTTGCACTAAAGATTTGCATGTATGTAATTTACCAGCTCGAATATATTTTATTATGTCACGCAGTCTACGCTATTTTTTTAATGTGACTACAGTATATTAAACTATTTTCGATCTTGGCTTGTGCTCGTATAAAACACATAACAAAGTTAAAATATGCAAAAGATAGTCGCAAGAATTCGTTATACGTTCATATATACAAGTGTAAATTGTTGGTGGCAATACTTTTTCATATAAAAAATTGTGTTTATAAATAAATAGTTACGCCAGCTGTTGTCCAGCTGTCAAACTGATTTGACTTATAAATTGGTTTTAACGAAGTTTAATATTAAAAGGTATTGAATATTTTTTCATATATGGATAATGTACTGAATCTATAGTAAAATAATAAAAATTAAAGGTGTTGATAATAATCTAAGCGTTGAAAAAAATATATACTTTTATACCCTTAATATATTTGCTTTGGTGGAGAAAAATTCTAAATGTCAATTAGAAATCTGCAATCATGCAAAAAGAGATATTTATGGAAATTTTACATCCAATCTATTAAAAACTTTGAAATTTGTGCCTTACATTAAAAACAACAATTAATGATGAAAGCTGAATTATTTGGCTAAAATTAGTATGACTTTTTGTACAAGAAGATTATGCGAGCGTACCAATGTCGGGCGCCTAATTTATAAAGTTTATATCATTTTGGAAACTATACATATATTTGACGAATTTAAAAACAAAAACAAAACACAATAATAGAAACAAAAGTATAAAATTTGTTTGTTTGAAAATAGTTATGTAAAAGTGATCTATTTCAGCAGGCTGGATAGAAAAAAATTTAATTGGGAAGCATGTGATGAAATGATAAAAGTTATTGTTGGAATTGACTGGAAAGAGGAAGAAACAAATGGTTTAAGTAGAAACTAAACTACGACAAAGTTCTAATCAAATCACCACTGGCCTTAAAATATTTAATTAACAATATATTAATACATATAAAAGATATATGCACTTATGTCAGTTTTAGTACATGTAACTAGCCAAATAAGCAGGTCTTATACACCACTTTCGTTTAACTGGCAATGAAGCTTTCTGAACTTGAATGAATATACGTTTGTTTCCAACAAATACAAAAGAATTGCTCAATAACTACGAATACACCTGATGTAATCCACATTAATTTATGAAATGCAGTAATGGAAATGGTTGCGCTGAACTTAAGATTTCATCAATTTATATTCACATTAGAAATATTGCGCTATTCTACAATTTTATTAAAGAACAAATTTATATGTATATATATACTTATGTATTTATTGCATTAATAATTAATAATGTTAAACTTGTAAACGGCCAATCGCTGAACAGTTGAGGGAAACAATGAAAAATATCATAACCTTATACATATTTACATAAAATATTTGTAGTAATAGCTAAGTTGTTAGACTAACTAATTCTAACTGTACGATAATTTACAATAGCATTTAAGCAGTACGCATTCATATAGTTTAACAGACACATATTCATACATACATACTAAAATTACAAATTTATACTTTACTCTAAACTCATGTGGCTACGCAAAACCAAATTCAATTGTTTGAGCTGACATATCCGCATTTTCAAATTGCGAAACAAATTCATTACGTGCAGACGCTGCATTTTTTTTTTAGAAAAGTTGTACACCACACATCATTACATGCAGTTAATTTTTTGATTTTTGCGACAGCTTCTTGCAATGCATTGGCATTTAGATCAAAGTTTTTTTTTAAACAAATTCACCTTGTTTTGACATTTCCAATTTTATTTCTTTTCAAAGAATTTGCGTATTTATTGTTGCAGAAAGCTGTAAACTTCGATTTTGAAAAATGCATACGTCATGAACGGGCAATCTCGAGCATTGGCCTTAAATTAGTCTACTAAGTAGTAATTAACAAATCGGATTTGCCTTTTACAAAATTGGAGCTTTAAATTTCTACTTGCACTAGATAGCTTAAAGGTAATCATTTTGAATTTAGTAAATGTATTGAATTGTTTGCAAATATATAGTACATACATATATGAAATTTGCAGAATAGAATTTAGAAATAAAAAATTACAAAAAAATATATAATTACTTATATATACTATTTAAAATAAAATAATAACAAAATGGAAGTAAAATTTATATTTTGTATAACTGAAATTTTACATTTATGTATTTTATCTCTATATCTTTAACTATCTGAATTACGTAGTAGTTGTTGTTCATATTTTTAATTTCGTTATATGAAGAAAAAAATGATCAATTGATGCGGAACGCCTTTGAAATACAAACTAATAAATAAATAAATAAAAAAAATATAACATTTTGAATTCACGGATTTTTTCTTTTTAATTCTTGCGCGTGGGGCACATTACCCCGCATTCCTTAGCAACAGTTGTAAACCTTCGAGTAAGACATTCTTATTATTTCCGTCAGCCATAAGGGAGCAACTTTAAACTTTTAGATTTCAGTAGTCGCATATTATTGAGGTGCGTTTTACAAAGGCTAGGAGGAGTCGTATTTCAATGTCACCGGTGCCTTTTGGAAGCCATACGAAATTATTCAAGTAACCTTCCCGATTTAATATTTTGAAAGGTCTTTTCATCCTCACCGTATTAAAAGTTGTTAGTCTTGGGACATATTCGATGAGCAGACTTAAAAACGGTCAATAGATGTTGTTAATTCCAAACTGTCAATCAATTTAAATTGAATCATGATTCCAAATTAATATATTATGGTAGAAATTCAAATAGAAACCAATTACTTCTTACTTATGGTTTTCCTATATACTTACATATGTGCATTCGTACAAAAAAAGCAATATTTCTATCAAGAATTTTATGATTTTAAATATGTACGTCAAATTTATTTATTTGTAGTAACTCTTAATACAACCCTGTATGTACAGTACGATCGAAGAATTTAGTAAACAAGTTTTGACATTTGAACAAGCTGTTGTCAAATTAAAGACACACGTGTAGCACTTTATCCTTGGTCAGTTTGGTTTTGTATTAATTGTGTCGTGTAAAAATAAGTAATAAAAATGTCCATTCGAGAGAAATTACTTATGCAAAAGATTAAGAAACGTGAGAAAATGAAAAAAGTTTTGGCGGAAAAGAAAGGAAAGCAATCAGTGAAACCTTCCAAGAAAGTTGAATCGGGTAAGCATCTTTTTGAAAATGTGATTTTTCTGGGAAAGGTTTAATAATTATTAACAACCTATCCTGCAGACGAAATTGACGATGATTTTAGTGAAGCTCCTGAGCCTCTAACGAAGAAAGCTAAAGTCTCGAAGAAAAAGCAGCAGCGCCAAATTGAAGTGGTGAATTCCGATTCCGATTCCGATAGTGAAGGAGAACCACAGCAAGGTAAGCTAAGCAAACGTAATTGTAATTTTCGTTCCAAAAAGTTGATGAATTTTAAGGCGAATTCGAAATTTCTTTTAAACGAGTTAATGTTTAAAGAAATTCGGTGAGATTAGTTATTAATACTGAGTTGCTTTTTGAAATATAATAAAACAAATTGTTTGTTGTATATAAACAATTAATTTCTTTTAGATGATGGAAGTGAATATTCTGATGATGAGGATATACACCCGGAACACACCATCACAAATCAGAAAGGAAAAAACAATGGAAACATTCATAAAAACGAAAAACAATCTACTACCACGGAGTTGAACTCTGAACAGGCTCTACAAAATCTTGATCCGAATGAGCGTTCCTTTGCTTCGCTCAAAGGTGCCGTGTCCGAACCCACATTAAAGGCCATCGAAGAGATGGGTTTCACAGATATGACGGAGATACAAGCTAAATCTCTGCCTCCGTTACTCCAAGGACGCGATTTAGTTGGTGCTGCTAAGACAGGTTCCGGCAAAACACTTGCTTTCCTCATACCGGCCGTAGAGTTAATATATAAACTGCGATTTATGCCACGTAACGGTACAGGAGTTATTATCATATCGCCAACACGTGAATTATCGATGCAAACTTTCGGTGTACTGAAGGAGTTGATGGCGCACCATAACCACACTTATGGTTTAGTTATGGGAGGATCCAATCGTCAAGTGGAGAGTGAAAAACTTGGTAAAGGTATCAATATTTTGGTAGCAACTCCGGGCCGTTTATTGGATCACTTGCAAAATTCGCCGGATTTCTTGTATAAAAATTTGCAATGTTTGATTCTCGACGAAGTGGATCGCATATTGGAAATTGGTTTCGAGGAAGAATTAAAGCAGATTGTGAAATTACTACCAAGTAAGTTAAGCTATTCAAAAAATAATTCGAATATTGCTTTAATATTTCAATGATTTTCAGAACGCCGACAAACAATGTTGTTTTCTGCAACACAAACGGAAAAAATTGACGCTCTCTCCAAATTGGCACTCAAGAAGGAGCCATTTTACGTTGGAGTCGACGATCATGAGGATGTAGCCACAGTTAGTGGCTTGGAACAAGGCTATATTGTGTGCCCTTCAGACAAACGTTTACTGGTGCTTTTCACTTTCCTGAAAAAGAATCGCAAGAAGAAGGTTATGGTGTTCTTCTCGTCTTGTATGTCTGTAAAATATCATCATGAGCTATTTAACTACATAGATCTGCCCGTGACATGTATCCATGTACGTTATGCGTTTGTTTAATATCTGTATTTTTTGCTTAATATTTAATTGGTAACAAATTACGGTTTTCAGGGCAAGCAAAAGCAAACCAAACGTACCACTACGTTCTTCCAGTTTTGCAATGCATCTGAGGGCATTTTACTATGCACAGATGTGGCTGCTCGTGGTCTAGACATTCCGCAAGTAGATTGGATTGTGCAGTTCGATCCTCCAGATGACCCAAAGGTGGGTGACTGAAATTGTGATTTTATAAAACCTTGTTATGTGTATAATCTCTAATCAGGAATATATTCATCGTGTTGGTCGTACCGCGAGAGGTACCGGCAGTTCGGGTCATGCTTTGCTTTTGCTGCGTCCGGAAGAGTTAGGATTTTTGCGCTATCTAAAAGCAGCCAAAGTGCCACTTAATGAATTTGAATTTTCATGGGCGAAAATTGCAGACATACAACTTCAGGTGATTTTCAATTACAACTTTTTGTTAAAATAACATTATTAATTATTTTTTTTTTATATATTGCAGCTGGAGAAACTCATCTCCAAAAATTACTTCCTCAACCAGTCAGCTAAAGAGGCATTCAAGGCCTATGTACGTGCTTATGATTCACATCAATTGAAAACAATATTCGATATCAACACGCTTGATTTGCAAGCTGTCGCCAAGAGTTTTGGCTTCTTAGTGCCGCCTGTGGTGGATCTGAAGGTTGGTGCTAAGCGCAATCGGCCAGAGAAACGTGTTGGTGGCGGTGGCTTCGGCTATTACAAACAAATGAATGACGACAATCCGAAACAACGCGTTTTCAAGCAAATTAATCGTGACCAATTAAAAAAGAATAAACATTTCATGCGATGAGATTTTCCCCATATATGAGTTATTAGCTAGTTTAGTTGAAATGCCTAACATTAACTTTTAATCAAGACGGTTTAATGTAAAATATAAATAATTATATTTGTCAAATATATTAAAACTATACCTTTATAACCGAGATTTGTGTTGAAGGACAAAAGAGTGAAGGGGAGTGAAAAAGGGGGTTAAGAGTGTATTTTTTTGAATTATTTTTTAACAAATATAAGCTTTTGGGTTCAAGTTCAAACATTCGCGATTCGCACCAAATTTTTTCCCACGTTGCTTTATTTCACTTTGCAGAAAGCAATACCCGAAAATGTATCGATTCAATTACCGCAATTGATATCCAATTAGTTATCACTGGAGTTCAAACGTAGTGTCGGAGTCAGGCGTGGGTGTGTTTGCTTATTGGGTTTGAGATCTTTAATTATTATATATTATTTAATGCATCGTGCTTATAGCGTGACATACGGGAAGGGAGAAAGTTGTCTAACAGTGAGCTTCATTTTCCTCTCTCTGTATTTCTGCTTGTGCTTAGCATTCGTAGGTGAGCGAGAAACTTACATAAAGGGGTTATATCCATCTTGTTTTTTTGTGAGATTATTTTCAAGACATTAGATTTAATAGATAAATAAAAATAATCTCAATTTAAGAAATTGAATGTATTTTCGTAATCGGCGATTCATTTTGAATCATTTCGGATTCATATGATCGCATTAGCGATCTTTAGGAGTACCTCCGAAATGGAATGAGGAAGATTTTTCTGCTTAAAATTTTCTTAAATCCACAAAAAATTATATGTATACATAAAAGTGGTCCATTTCTAGATTTTCTACTTTTTTAAAGAAGACTTCAAATTTAATGGGAAATGTTCAGTATCATTCGAAAGAACATTGTTTGGCATCTTTTTTTTTGGCATGTCTCAGGTGGTCCATCCGTTCAGTCCACTCGTTCGAGTATTTCTACTGGTAACTGGCGAATGACAAGCGTGTTGATTTACTCCAAGGCCGGAATCGAAGTGGGATTGTCTGCATAGACTTTAGACTTTACATATCCTCACAGGAAAAAGTCTAGCGGTTTGATATCACACGATCTTGGTGGCCAATCGACCGGCCCAAAACGTGAAATTATCTGTTCCCCGAAGTGTTCTCTCAATAAATCCATTGATTGATGCGATGAGTGGGAAGTGGCGCCATCTTGTTGAAACCAAATGTAGCCGAAATCATGAGCTTCAATTTCAGGCATCAAATAGTCGGTTACCATGGTGCGATAACGGTCGCCATTGACGGTTACGTTCTCACCGGCATCTTTTCTGAAGAAATATGGACCGAAGTTTCCACTGACCCACAAACTATACGAAACCGTTGTTTTTTAACTACTGTGAAGTAGCAGCTCTTGGATTTCTTCGGGTTTCTCTTCGTTGCAACTACGGCAATTTTGCTTGTTTACATACATACATACCCATTGAGCCAGAAATCCGTTTTATCGATGAACAAAATTTGGCTAGAGAACTTCTGAGCTTTTTGGAACTTTTCATGAGCCCATAGAGCTGAGCGATGTCGCTTGGGAAGGTCGAATGGTAAAAACTTTTATACAATTTGTAAAAGTAGTTCAGGCGCAAGTTTTTCCATGATGAAATGTCAAACAATTCTGAACACAAATGGCATGACAGCTTGCATAACTCACGCGTAATCTGTAAAAAAAACTATATATATGTATATATATATATATATTGAAAAAAATACTACTGGATCACCCGTTATATACTTAAATGTGCACATCCGCCACTGAAGCTCGTTACTACACTCCTACGCCCTCGTTCCAATGGTCTGAACTGGTTGATTGACTTTGCTGCTGCCTCCACTCGTGCCATATTTGTTAGAATTTTATTATTTAAGCGCACCATAAATGAGGCGATCAGCCATTAGCAATTTCTAATCAACTAAGTAAATGCCACTTTCGTCTTTGCGTTATATAACAAGATTTTATATACATATGTTATGTATACACATATAAAATATGAAATTTCTGTTGAAAACAGCATACATATCTGTTTTTTTTTATTTAAGTTTCTGTTTTTTATATTTCCCTTTAATCTACGGCTGAGTGCTCTGAACATCTTTTGAGCGTGCGCATTGTACCTACCACATATGTGTATTCGTACTTATTTATATTTTCACCAAACAACGCTGAGGGTAACAAAAATGTTAGAAAATTGTTTGATGCTAAGGTCTTGGTGGTCTTAGGTGATGCTTCTGTAACTGAACTCAACTGACGTCAGAATCGTCGTAATGCCGCTATTAAGTGCCTATGGTGTACAGTGTTTGTCTATTATATCCAATCAAATTTGACTCGGACTGACAAAAAATACATTTTCGCGTATTTTAATACAAATATTTAATAAATACTTCGAAATATTCTCCTCAACTAAGTTAGTAACCAAAATGTGTTGAGTCGATCCATGAGAGGTATTGAGATGCTCTGCTATTTCTCTGATGCCAACACGACGATTTTTAAGCTTCGGTTCTTAATTCTTCACTGTCATCGCCATTAACAGAAATGGTTGGATGACTTGCATGAGGTAAGTAAGAGTATTAAGTGACTTCACGACTTCCACTAAAAGCTTGAAGAGCCACAAAATCTTGTGCTTGTGACAAAACTGACTTCGTAAAAGATTTTTAACAATTGTAAAACGCTGATTCCATTGGATATACAAAATTACAAGAAACTCATTGTAAAGTTTTTACGTACTTAAATTGACGCTTGACAACACCAAAAGGTTCGTCAGGATCGAGAAAGACACCTTTCCGAGTCGTTCTATACCAAGCGAGGTTTAGAACACGAAGACTCCCTACAGTGTGACTTCTTCAATCTATTTCTGCAGAAAATAGTTGGAGGTGCAGGGCTAAATTGAGAGGGTGCAATCTTCTATAAAAGTGTACAGCCGAAGATATTGATATCATTGGCCCAACAACCGTGCCAGTGTTTCTGCTTTTTCCTGGATAGGATAAGATGGGATAGGATACGACCCAATTCGGTTTCACTGTGAACGAGGACAAGACAAAATATCTCCGTCATCAAGCGCACAGTCCTCGCAATCGCGACTTGGGAGCCAAGTCACTGTTGACAGTCATAACTTCGAAGTCGTAGATAATTTTGTTTATCTTAGAACCAGAGTTAACACTGTCAGCTTCGCAATCCAACGCAGAATAACTCACACCAGCAGCTGCTACTTTGGACTGAGTAGGCAATCGAGAAGTTAGGTCTTCACTCGACGAACAAAACCAAATTCTTTAAATCACTCATCATCCCCGTCCTGCTATATGGTGTAAACCCATGGACGATGACAACATCTGATGAGTCGGAAGATTTAAGGTTTTTTGCGCGTTGACCACTGAGGAATGTCGCAGTCGTTGGAACGATGAGCTGTGTGATATATTCGACGACATTAATATAGTTCAGCGAATTAAAATACAGCGGAAGAGGAAGTCCTCCACTCCGTTGGAAAGAAAAGGTGGAGAAGGGCGTGGCTTTGCTTGGAATCTCCGATTGGCGCCACGTTGTAAAAAAGGAAGAACGGCTGTTGTAAACTCGGCTATAACCGAGTGCATCTTCGGATTCGTCGGCAAAGTTATATTTTTCTGAAATTTTATTTTTTTACTTCATCAAAGGGAATTTTTTCCTAAATATATCAATTGAAATTCAACTTTAGGAGAATAAATCTAACTTAGAGAGTTAGAGCTTACACTTAATTCCATTGTGACGAAATTAGGCTTAAAATTTCATTGTGACAGCTCTTTACTCCCATCAGTTCTCTGTTTTAATAAAATAACTTACATTTAGTATGTTCAGAAAGACTACTCATAAATCCAGAAATTTATATCTACAATCAAATTGTATCGTTTTTACCTTGACTTGCTTAACTACAATTTATTTCTGGCACTTTATTATACCATATACATATGTCTGTATGTATGTATAAAGGTTTTGTTAAATAAAACATTGTAATTCTTTATTTCACACGATTTGTGCTAAATCCAAAAACGCCAAATTTCAATACATGAAACGAGCATTTGTAATTACACACACACGCACACACCCAAATGGAGTGCAAAATAAATTGAACATTTCACCCAATTTGGCATTTTATTGAACGTGTTTCTCGAGCGCCTTTTAAGTTTTGTATTTGTGTCGCTTGCAATTTTTTTTTCTTTTTTCACATGTTTTTTGCTTTGTACACGATCTTGCGTTGCATATACATATGTACATGCACACACAGCATGTTACCTCGAAGCAAGCGTTCACGAAGGTATTTTATTGTTGCCGCCGAGCGCTGCTCATCATTGTTCGGTCACACGTTGCGTATACTTGATTTGGCCGTCAACGCACCCACTATAATATGGATAGCATTGGAACATTGGCAAATGACAAATGAAAATGGCGGCGCTGTTGACCAAAGAAGTGCGACGTTTAATTTAATTGTAGCCATGATTCAGACGTGCCGCTGCTTTTGGTCTCCAACACACATTTATTCATATATTTAGGGCGCACAGTCTGTGTGCGCGTGTGTGTGAGTATGTTTATCCGTTCATATTGTATATTCCAAAAGCGCTGATTTAAAGTTTGATCTCGTGTTAGAGCTTCATGTTTTGCCTCGAAGAGATTCAAATGAGTGAGCACGATATAACTTCTTGCAGCCGAATTGCCCTTACAGGCAATATAATGCTTCTCTTTTCTCCTAATCCTTGCGGTTCTCTAGAAACGAACGGTTTTAAACTTTTTCTAACGAATATCATAATTTTTGAGCCCTTTCTATGTTTTTCAGTAAGATATTATATAGAAAAAAAGTGCAGCTAAGTCCCAACGAAACTCTTCAAAACTTGAACATTTGTGCCCATATTGATTATTAGACTGAGTCCTAGCGTCTGTCCCCCAAAAATCCCAGAGAAACAATGGTTTTCGACTACCAATATGTCATGAAACGTATTATTACTGGCGGCGAGTCTTGGATTTATGCTCACGAATATCGTGGCAAAGTTGAGCCGAAACCAAAAAAAAAATACCAAAACTGATTCTTCGAAAGTTTTTCGCCAAATTCTAAACCAATATCGTGCCGCAACCACCGTATTCGCCTGATTTGGCTCCGTGTGATTTCTGGCTATTCTGCAAACTCTAACAACCGGTCCGGGGAAACTGTTTTGTGTTAAATAAAGACATTAAACGTGAATCAATTCGCGCATTGAAGGCTATTTCGGAAATTACAATTAACAACTATTTCGAGGATTTCAAAAAACGGTAGTACACGTGTATTGGAGCCAAGGGGGTGTGATACAAGTATCTGCTGCACAACAAGAAGGATCTCCCAGCTGCACAGGAGCTAGCTGTAGACCAGCGTCTGAACAGATACCCGGGGCAAAGGTTGCTCAGTCTTGCGAGCTTATCGCCTTTGCAGTTTGATAATGAAATAGTCTGATGCTATCGATGTTGAGGACAGACGCTTCTTCCGAACCCACCACAGTCGAATCAAAGTAACAGGGACAAGATAATGCTTCTCTTTATCCTAATCCTTGCGGTCCCGGATTGTTATCCAGTCAAGTACTGCCAACTCAGTGTCATCCTTCGAATTTACTTCAGAAATGTTTTCTGCTGCTACAATAACAATAACACAATCCTTGCCAATCTTTGACTGCTTTCATCGCGCTCACCTACCTGAAAGAGGTTGAGATTCGTAGCAGTACATCTATGGCTTCCTTATTGGCAGCCACCTCTACTTGTGAAACTATACTTGGCGGAGAGATTTTTGCAGAAAACTACCACCTCCCGCCCCCCTAACCACTCCTTTGAGCTTTGACCCAACTGTAAAAATTATCACTAAGTTCTCAGGAATGCGGCCGAAGAAGGAACGTTTCAGAATGCCCTTATTTGGACACTTTCATGTACCCTGTACTATGTCATACAGTGAATAATATACCTGTCGGTCATAACCACGAGTGGGCAGTTGCAATTGCAAGCCATATCTTTGCAGAGGCCTTCTCTAATTGATGGCGTGTATATCGATTACAATCGATAAATAATTATCAGAAAAAAATAAAAAATCGCAGAAATCGAATAAATTTTTATAACAAAAACTCTGGTTTCACACACACTTAATGTGGCAACCTTATACGCTAGAGTTTTTGATGAGACACCAAACCTAATCATAAAATATAAATCAAAAGTAGTTACAAAGCTAGTTACATAGGACCATATTCTATTACGGCGATCTTAGTATTCTTCCTTATGGTTCATGTTTATCGATAATATCGAAAAACAATGAATGAAGTGGATTAACACAGTGTAAAAAAGTGGAATAAATGGAAGTGTACATTAATTAATTCACTATTAACTATTTACCACAGAGTGGGTGTTCAGGGCAAACATCGATATGTCGTGTGCATATTACATATGCGCCAGCAGAGTTACGTGGGTGAGCGCTTAGGAAAATAGATAAACAACAATAAACAAAGAAAAAACTTGAAATCTAATGGGAAAGAGTCAACCGCAAGCAGCTGGTGAATAGCACGAAAATGTTGTGTTAAGCCAAGTGGCGACTGGAGACGCGAGAGCGAGCTGCATACAGACACACGCACACTAATTGAAACTTGCGCCAAGCGCCCACTGTCAATGATTTCGAACATGCTGCCATTTGCAACATTTATGGCGCCAAAACTTCAAGCGCTTTGCAAGCTCGACAAAGTCGTTTGTGGCTCTTGCCGCAGCGCTGAGCTTGAGTACGTGTGTGGATGTGTGTACTGCTAGTGCTTTTCTGCGTGCATTATTCTGTAGCAAAACCACAAATTGTTGCCCGCCTGCGCAATGCAAATATATTATGTACATACATATGCATATATATTATACATATACATATACGCTTCTTGAATGGACGACCACTGTTCAGCGATCACGTATTGTGAGTTGTGAATTGGCCAATGCGGCTAATGTGACCACTTGTCGGCCAGAAGGTCATAAACAAGTCGGTTTCATTCATAAATATACCGACCCGGAGTGAATGAAACACGAACAATTGTAAATAATCTGTAAATTATCTGCCAAACTGTTGTTTTTGTTAAAATCATGTTGATCTGCGCTGAATT
This sequence comes from Bactrocera latifrons, assembly GCF_001853355.1. Lineage (NCBI taxonomy): Eukaryota > Metazoa > Arthropoda > Insecta > Diptera > Tephritidae > Bactrocera > Bactrocera latifrons. Next base: position 1,018,114 of record NW_017537268.1, on the reverse strand, counting down.
GATCGTGTGCCAGCCGCTTCACAGCGATGTACAGTGTTGCCAAATTAAAATATGCATTCATATGCACATATGTACATATATGTTTGAGTGTGTTTCTATTACAATATATAGAAAAAGTATTTTATAGTTTAGTACATACATACATACATATATTATATTGCTTTTTAGAGAGTAGTATTCGCGCACTGAATCCATTTCTTAAGGTTGACCACACAGTGGACTCATATTCATAATAATAATAACTGAGCGCCAGGCCCATAACTCTTCCGCAGAACCTTTCTTTCGAAAACTTGCAACCTCGACTCATCAGATGTTGTCATCGCCCAGGCCTCTGCACCATATAGCAGCACGAGAATAATGAGTGACTTATAGAGTTTGGTCTTTGTTCGTAGAGTGAGGACTTTACTTCTCAATTGCCTACTCAGTTCGAAGTTGCACCTGTTGGCAAGAGTTATTCTGCTTTGAATTTCGAGGTTGACATTGTTGTTGGTGCTAATACTGGTTCCAAGAGAGACGAAATTATCTATGACTTTGAAGTTAAGACCGTCAACAGTGGGAACCAAGTTCGATTGCGACGAGTGTTGCTTGATCAAAGGAGCTCCAAAGGGGCGTATCTAATCCGAGGCTGTTGCTTCCTTTTAATTGGGGGAAAGACCTCGCGATCTTTTGCAAATTTGTTCGAATGATTTTGTTGGATATTTTGGGTATTAAATGTGTTCTTGTTCGACTCGTCCCGATAAAGCCGAATTTGCTTTAAAAATAGTACCGTAATACGGTTTCTTTGGACATGCTTGATCGTGCGAATACCCATTCCACATTCATGGAGACCATCATAACTGCCGATGAGAGATGGGTTTATACGTTTGACATGCAAACAAGTCAGCACTCAACGGAATGGAGGAAAATAGGAGGAAAAAAAAAAAACCAGACCGAAGCCGCTCTAAAATCAATGTGGTGCTCAATGTTTTTCGATATTCGTGGTTTGGTGCATCATAAATTTGGTCCGGAGAGACAGACTGACAATTCTATTTGGCTGTATTGAGGCATTTGGAGCAAATCCGTAGAAAACGGCCGGAATTGTGGAAGATTAAATTATGGATTTTACACGATAATGCACCATCGCATGGAGCCACGATTGTGGCCGAATTTAAAGCCAAAAACGCAATGTATACTATCGATCAACCACCGTATTCGCCAGATTTGGCTCCGTGTGATTTTTTCTTGTTCGCAAAACTGAGATTGCCGCTCTATAGAACGAACTCGCGCTAAATATATTTCGAGCTTGACGGTATCGAAAGTATTCGTTTCTACGAGTATGCGGATTATTGTTAGCTGAAGTTAAAGGAATAATATGCATTAGATAGATTAGATTGAGCAGGAGACCAGCGATGCAAAACGTTGGAACAACTGGTGGACTTGGCCAAAAGTGCTTCGATAGCTGGAAATGGTTTTCTATTGTTTGATTTTATGTATGCTTTTCAATGTCTCAGCACTATGAGCTTTTTTCTGCCCACCTGTTTCCACATTTCAACAATAACAACTGGTGGATCATGTATATACATATACCATACATATATGAGAATGTGTGTGTTTAATGAAAAACTCGCTGCTAGTGAATTTTCCATAACAATTTCTACAAATATTCAATAATTATAAGGCTGCAAGAGGTGAGTGGGTGGCTGTAAGTGGTGCTAAAGAGCTGCGCAAAAGGCACATGTTGCTGCGCATACAAACACATCAACACCGCTACGCACCAGCAGCGGCATTTCAACGACGCAGACGGCGCTGGCGGTGTTAAAAGCAAAAGTGCAACATGTTCGGCTCGAAAGCGAGTGTCAATCATCGGCATTGCGTATGCATTAGTTGTCGCCTGCACAGTTACATACAAACATACGTACATATACTTGGGTGCAGCTTGCGACTCTACTCCATTCGCAGGTGGGGTGTGCAGCCGCGACGCTCCTACGCACGACACACACCGATGCAACCGCCGACTCCAGCTGCTCGCTGCTGGCATGGCGTAACGCTCGAACGCGTTCACATCGCCCCCTTATCAGTTATATAAATTACCTTCAACGCTTTGACAGCAATTTGTTGCGAGTGGTACCCGCTCATTTCTTATTAGCCGTGTTAGTTGTCGCTGATGCTGGCACAAGGCATTCAGTTCATTGTCTGCGCTTTGTCACCTCGTTAGCGTTTCGCTCAGCGCGTTCGTGTGTCTGTGTGCTTCCGGTGTTGCTTTTGACAGATTTTTTATTACTTTCACTGAGGTGATTTCTTCATTTCATAAACGTTTATTTCTTTTTCTTTTCTTTCTCCATGCATGCGCGCCCTCACTGTGCAAATGACTTAATCTAAATCCGTGTAAAGTGCGTGGGGTCTTTATCTACTAATTTAATAAAAAATCTACATCTAGATTAGGCATGTTTATGGACCATGAAATTCAAAATTAGTTATATGGAATATATCATAAAGCAAAGTATCTTGCTCTCTACTGTGAAGAATGCTTACGACGTTCCGATTAACTTTTTTAGAAGAATTTCTTAAAAAAAATTAAAATCCTATACGGGGGTGTGTGTAGAGATTCAGAACAACTTAGTTCATTATATATATATATATTTTCTTATTCCAAAGGTTTCAAGCTGCCTCCGAACTTCAAAAGAGTCTTCGAGAAAAAGCAATAAACTCAGAGGCTTCTAATTGTTTGCCGAGGCTGAGCGCCGCGAAACTCGTGAAATAACCCAGCTACTGATGATCCTTGGAATCTTTCAGCACAACACCATGGCAATTGCAAGTGATATCTCATTTTGTCAAGCTTAAAATTGAACTTCGGAAATAACAAGTAATAAAGGGTGTTCCATTTTGAGGTTCCCTACTTTTTTAAAGAAAAAACACAGAAGCTTCAAATTTAATAGAGAAAGTTAATTATCATTCAAAATAACACTCTTTGGTGTTTATTTGTTGAAGATTATCTCTTTCAAATGTTGAACGCTGCTCCGTCTCAAATGGTCCATCCATTCATTCCAATTTTCGTTGACTCGTTCGTACATTGGTTCACAGCTGGTAACTGACGAATAACACGTGTGATGTTTTGCTCCAAGGCCAGAATCGAAGCGGGGTTCATAGACTTTGGGCTTTACATATCACCACTGGAAGAGTATAACGGTGTGATATCACACGATCTTGGTGGCGAATCGACTGGCCCAAAACGTGAAATTATCTTCTCACGGAAGTGTTCCATGGATTGATGGGAGGTGGCGCCATCTTCTTGAAACCAAATGTCATTGACGGTTACGTTCACACCGGGATAATTTTTGAAAATAGATGCACTGATGATTCCACCGAACCATAAACCACATCAAACCGTTGTTTTTTTCTGGAGGAAAAGTCAGCTCCTGAAATTCTTCAGTTTGCTCTTCGTCCAAAAGGGGCATTAAAATTCCCATTGAACTAGAAGTGAGCCTCATCGCTAAAAAAATTTGGCTCGAAAACGTCAGATCTTCTTGGAGCTTTTCAAGAACTTATAGAGGGAAGCGATGACACGATTCAAGCGCTATCTGTAAAAACAAAGCTATTAAAAAAAATACCCTTACTTGGAGCAAAAAACTATTTGACCTAAGAGGACGATTTTCTTCACAGAGTGCCATGAAATCGGTGTGACATCTTGTATATATGTACATACATATATCCTTAAAAAGCATTTGGGGGACTCAATGGAACTTTCATATACTTTAGGTCTTCTTTTTATTCTTAAGTGTTTAAAAATATGAAAAATCATTGAACTCTCCTAAACATGCTTGTATGTATATTTCTTTAAAAAGGAAACCTGTTTCATTTTTGTTCAAAGTAATTAAGTACATGAGCTATGAGCTAGTGAGAGCAAGCAAGATGATTGACGTTTATAATGTTATACATAAATTTTCTTGTGTAGTTACCTAAGCCTCATGAACTTCAAGTTCTCATACAATATGGACGATCTAAGGCTATACATCAAAAGGGAAAATATTATGATATATTTATATTTCGAGAAATAATAACCAGTTTACAGTTCTAATGAAAATGTGGATCCGCTACGTGGACCTAATTATTCTCGCGGGCGTTGATGTACTAGAAGCCCTAAGTTCCACCTAATTACATAATTTTATATAAAATTGTTCATATGTTTTTGATACAATCGATACAATCGATCTCGGCTGGTTCAAACGCCAATTGTTCAATTTTCTAATATTTGCACATTTGCTTTGTTGTCCTTAAATAGTCAGGGAAAGGGAGCCTCAATATTGCTGAGAAAATGTATTTAAGTACACTCTATGTATAGAGTATTCAGTATTCAGCGGTAAGCCAAAACTTCATTAAGGAATGAATTTTACGAATTTTCAACGGCAAAAGCAAAAACATGTTCGTCTTTTATCGACGCGATTGCTTAGTATTTATTTTCAGTTATTTCGGCTTTAGACAATCTGCCACTTTATTCAATTATTGCATTAAAATATTTTTGATTTCTTTTGGCCTGTTGCTGTCGTTGTCGTTAAACGGCTGCCAAGACTTCCAATAAAGTGGCTTAAAAGACACAATTTCGTGTCAGCCGACGTTGACATGCCGCTGGTGGCGTCGCCACCGCAAAACATAACCACACAATTACAACAACAATAGTAACAACAGCAATGCACAGTAATTGATGCTGCCGCGCATGGTAGAAGTGGTGACGGTAAAGCTTGCGGGTGCTGATGGCTGCTGATGACACTCGTCGCCTGTGCCTTGTTGTGAAACGCATCGGCGCCTGCCACCGGATTACATACACACACACACACACACAGACACATATGTAAGTATATGGGCCAATTGATCATTCGGTCCAGTGTCTGCTGCCCGCCGCTGTGGTGGGTGATGCCCAAAAGGAACCGCAGTGCGCTGCTTACTGAACTGCGCTCGACAGCTCTGAGTACTGAAAGTGAAAGGTTCACTTTTTCCTCTCTGTTGGCAATTGATTTGCATTAAAAATTGACACAGTTACAAATTTAGTCAACGCTTAGAGCGTAGTTCATAACTTTTGGTGCGCGCTTAAAGCAGCCGCTATAAAGCTTTTGACAGCGCTAAACCACAAAAAATTGCAATTTAATCCCGGACAAAGCTAAGCTTAAAAACAAACTATTTTTCCATAAAATATTTAAATGAAATTCAACTGTAGCAACGGTACTTGATCTGGGGCCACTTGTTAGTGGCATTAATAGATGAAAAAATGAAATGTCTTTGCGACGGCAATAACAACAAGTGTATGTGTATATTATATATGTGCATTAGCGGCGACAATGGCGACACAATCGCAAGCCGCAAAAAGATATGCCAACACTTTGAAATGCAATTTGTGAGTTAGTTCCCAAAAATGGTAGCGGCGACGACGCCACAGCTCCATAACGGGCGAACACACGACAGCCCCAACCATCGGCCACTTGCCACTTGCCACCGCAACACCAGCTCCCTAACTCACAACTCACAAAGCTGGCCTCGTACACAAGCGCATGCATTTGAATATGTTCGCAGAAATTTATGCATCCAGTTGCACTTTTTAGATATCATTTATTTTTTGCCGCTTTGTGTCGGCCATTTCGTCACTGGCGCAGTTGGCAAATCAAATTAGCGGCCAAGTCTTAAATGTTCGCACTTTACCCCCGCGATTGCATCCCTCGTCGGCGATGACGCACGACATACATACGTGTGGTCGTGGAATTTGTAAATGTGTGTGTTGGCCCCAAGTTGGCCGAATGAAAAAAAAAGGTATTGACCGTTATTGCCAATAAAAATTGTCAAAGAAAATTGTTTCTCATTTCGTATTTTCTGTGCTACACAAATCGTACAATGTGTGTATGTGTAGATATGTATGTGTTGGCCATTAAACTGTTTCCAATGCGATTGGCTAGAAAAAAATTTCCTGCATTTCGTTGAATCAAAGCGCTAATTGTCTTGATCTTGCCGCCCCAAATGCCATACGTTTAGCTGATTGGTCACTGAGTGTATGACAGTGATGCATTCCGGCGTTAAGGGAGACGAGCGATGAACTCATATTGAAATTCATTTACATACCAACAACTATTGACTATTGAACGAGCGTACTTTCGCTTCTACGGAATTGAAGTTTTGCAACAACTAGCAAACTTTTCTAGTTCTTACTTAACAAAATTGATTAACCCTAAAAATCGTTGACAATAGAAAAACATGTCGTGCTGAAACGTTTCAACAATGAAAGTCGGTCTTCCCGTTTTCAGCAATTTATTATCATAACCTCAACTTATGCACGCATATCGCTTTGTGATATGATGTTAAGCAATACAACTAGCAGTTAAGTCCGGATAGGAAAGAACATTCTCGAACAATTTTATACTGAATGGAGTCCCATGTAAGTCGTTTCCTTGTCGTATGAATTTTTTTCTACGCCGCAGAAGCATGATGAAAATCCGCCTACCGGAAGCCAGTAGAAAGGGTTCAGAGTACCGCTGTGCTGTGCATAACGGGAGATTTGAGAACAACTCCAACGGCGGCCCTTGAACTGGTACTAAACCTGCCACCTATGGATCTCTTCGCTGAAAACTGCGCTACAAGAGAATTTACATATAGACCCACTTTTCAACTGTGAAATAGGGTTCAAACTAAACATAGAAAAATATGGTTGGCATAAATGTATCTTAGCTACGAGCAACGCTCTAAACATTTATACGGATGGCTCGAAAATGGACGACGGATTTGTTGCGGAGGTATACTGAGTTATGCATAACAGCTTTTTAAGTTGCAGGACCACTGCAGTATATTTCAAGCTGAGGCCTTGCTATTGCGAAAGGCGCGGTGCTGTCCTCTAAGGTGCCTGCAGGCAATTCCAGAATCAATATCTATGTAGACAGCCAAGCAGCAATGAAGGCAGTAACATCGAACCGCATATGGGCCAGAAGTGTCTTGGGAAGAAGAGCAGCAGTGCAAAGTGTTGCCAGAAGCAAGCAAATTTGTGGGTACCGGACTATAAAGGCATCGAGGGCAATGAAATAGTGGACGAAATTGCCAAGAATGGTAATCAACAGTGAGAAAGCCATACATTTTTAATACGACAATCTGTACAGCATGGCAAAGAAAATCAAAACACTATGGAACGACCAAAAATCATGTGCAAAACAGTTGATGGGGAGTACACAAAAATCTTATTGGCACCCGATAGAGGAGATTGTAGGAACGTAATCGGAACTGATCTCTGTCTGGAGGCAACACACGCCCGCATAATGGGGCTGATAGACCGCGAATACTGCATTAAACGTCTGGAGCAAGTTGCCAGAGAAACAATGGAGTCTTGTGTAATTGTCCCGCGTTGGCAAGACTACGCCGTAAGCACGTGGGGTCCACAAAGGATGATACAGTGGAGGAGTTATTGATAGTGAGGCCGCAGAGTCTGTTAAAATTCATATCAAACGCAGGCATCGTAAAGGATGACTACACCTCAAGGACAGTAACTAAACTCCATCTGTTATCGCAAGGGTCTAGTCGTCTATGCAGCAACGAAAAGAAGTTAACTGAAATTTCTTGCATTTAACGGTTATATTGTCTTAAAAAGTATCTAAAAAACAAAGTGTAAAATATTAAACCCACACACTGGAGACACGAAAGCCCTTATGTGGATTTAAAATGGAACGGAACGTAAATAAGGTGTAAGAAAAAAAATAGAAATGATAGAGAAAATACAAAAACAAAATGCAAAATCAAAAACGACAAATGACATCAAGTGATATTAAAAATTTTAAGTCGAAGGCTAACAAAACGAAATAAAACCACAATCACGACCACTACCGCAACCGACAACAGCAACAAGCAATCGATTGCAGTTGTAAACCACAACAAAAACACAAGCACGACAAGCTAAAAACAACACCACACACATAACACACCGAAATACGCAACACAATAAAGCGAGGCGGCCGAAAGCAAGTGTGGGTGTTGGCTTCTTACAGCCTATTTGAATTTTTGTTTTTGAATAATCACACATTTTACGAGTGACAACAAGAAATACAGACTACAATTAATGCCCATGCGGGCACTTAGTATGCCAATAAGTCTGAACATATCGCATATATAGCACATACACACATGCAAACATATACTTATACATACTTATGTATATGAATGTAAAGCTGGTTTGTTGGTATTCCAAGCCTGCGTAATCCCAGGAGAATGAGCCTTGTTTTTATTGATGCTTAACCGATTTCATACAAAATAGAAATGCATAATGTGTTTTTATGCGCTTTAACAACTTAATCAAATACTTCGCGCCTATCAGGTGCAGTTTCGATGGATGAGATGTGTATATGAGATCTAGTTTAGTTTCGAAAACACAAAAAACTCTATCATATATATCCATCATATTACTCTGTGACCAAAAGAAAATATCGAATATAATTTTGATCAGTTAAATAATAATTGCGATTTTGTAAGCCTTAAAGAAATTTTTGACAAAACCGAGTACTTTTTAGAATGCAAAATATAAAACCATGTTGACTAATACTTCCTTCATTACCTTCGTGAGATAAATAAAAGTAGAAAAATTTTCCTCACCGCTAGACACCTGTTTTCAGAGGTTCTCTTGGATATTAGCAACCGGATCAAGGGAATAGAGAAATTTTCAGAGGTTCTCCAGATGATTGACTACCGGATCATGGTTATCGGAAATTTTTTAAATTGAAACTCCGATTTTGAAACGGATACATTGAAATCTTTAATTGTATAATATTTATATTTTTTAAATAAAATGCTTTAAAGATTTTTTTGCGACTTGCAACCCCAAAAATTATTGAATTCCCAGAGGTGACCTGGTGACTGGCGCCAAATCTTGGAAAATACCCGTGAAAAGAGGATCGAAACACACCAGCTCTACGTCGATTTCAAAGGGGCTTCTGACTGTACGAAACGGAGCTGCCTTTATGACGCTATATCTGAATTTGGTATCCACGTAAAACTAATACGACTGTGTAAACTGACTTTGAGCAATACTATAAGCTCTGTCCGGATCGGGAAGGACCTCTCCGAGCCGTTCGATATCAAACGAGGTTTCGGACAAGGCGACTCCGTTTCGTGCGACTACTTCCATCTACTTCTCGAGACAACTATTCGAGCTGCAGAACTTCATCGAGCAGGTGCAAAGGCAAATTGGAGAAGGAAGAGAGACAAGTATACTTGGAAGCACCAATTGGAGCCAAACAGCGAAAAAAAAAAAAACGGCTGGCATTTAGAAAAGAAGAGATAGAATGCTACCTAAGAGCTAAAATTTTGTCACTACTAATGTAATGTATTAAATCAACAAACTTTCGTATTTATACAATATATATTATTAGCTCCACAAAAAAACAACGGTGCAATTGATATTCTTGTATTTTTGCGCTACAGCTGTAACGTACGTTAAATTACGATCTGCTTATATATATACATATATATGTGTGTATGTGCAAATTTATGTTAGTATATATAATACATATCGTAAGTATGTAAGTAGTGGCTATGAGAATCCTTAACACATGATGTTATGCCATAAATGGCTGTTGCCATTAAACCGTTGACGCCACTTGCCAGCCATTGGTTACAGCGATTGACAAGCTGGATACAGCAAGTGTGCCCAATCGTTGCGCATGCGCCACCGACCGTTCAAACTATATAACAGCAGTTATTTGTTATTTTTGCTACTTGGATTTTACCAAAAAATGCGTTAAATAATTCAACAACGAAAATGTAATGTGATTCTCAAAAAATACAAATACAATAACAATGAAAACACTTTATTACATTCATATATTCATAACTATGTTGGTAGTGGCGGGCATAAGAAAATCTCCTTTTAATGCTTTTAACACGTTAATCGCCGAATTCCTTCGCTAAATGACAATTTTCCCACATTAAATATTACCGATGGCTATGCGATGATAATTGAGCCAAAAATTTATGGAAACAAAATTAAGAATGCTCACTTGAGTATTTATTTTTAATTAGTTTACACATTTGATACGACTTTGTACAGACGTATGTACATATTTAGTATTTTTTCTGGGTAGAATAAAAAGTATTTGTAGACACATGTATGTAACATTCGTAGTAATTGCAAATAAAGTCTCTAATTTCATGAATGGCGTCAAGAACTAATAGATTTTTCTGTGAAGCACTTTCGAAAAAAGCAACAGTGCTAAATTGTCGTATGTTCAATTGGCAACATTCTTGGTAAAACGATTATTTTCTTTTTCAGACTGGACTGACTGCCCCTGGGCATTTTCGAAAAGGGTTTGCAAAAATTGAGTTAGACGGAATGATCTAAGCAGAAGCAATCTGCAGAAGCTGTATGGAAGAAGATGAGGTGGAAGCAATTAAACAATTCCCTCTTGACTCTCCCACGTTTCTGGGTTCAAACATCCCACCGAACTGGCGGGGATGGAAATCAAACGTTTTGCTAATTTATAAGTTCGTCCGCAGGAGTTCTTCATTTCTATGGCTTCACAAAGGACTATATATAGCAATCCACGTGCGATTCCTCTAGATCAGCCGTCTAACCTAACCTTTTCTAATAATCTATATACATAAGTTTTTATGACAGTGAGAATATGGTTTAAACATTTTTTTAGCAGAAATATGCATAATATACATATTTACATGTGTACATATGTGTAAGTATTATTCTTGTACGAGTAATAGAGTGAAGTAGAGGTTCACTTCTCCACCATATGTGTGTGTGTATACGTGTTGCTAAAAACATGCAAATTGATCGACTCTATCATGGATATTACATACATACATATGGATGTACATGTATATGCTAATCCGAAATTTTCATGGCTGCCTCTTAGAACGCTCAACTTAAACACCTTGAGCAGAATGATTGCTGCCATTACCATTTTGAGAACTCCAAAGTTTTCTTTTGGTATAAAACTGTTTCTTGTTGTTTTTTTGTTTTAATTTTCGCACGTAGGAGCCTTAGGTTTTGTATGTATATGTTTCAGTTATATATAAAAAAAATCGAACAAAGAACAAGCTGAAACAATAAAGTGGAATAACCAAATTATCCTCCTCCTCACTTGTAGCGCCATTTAAGGAAACTAGAACTAGCGCTAAAGATAACAAGATATCTATCGTCTAAGACAACTGAAACTTGATTTCAGCTGTTCAAGGAAATAAAAATATTTTAACTTACATGTGTTACATAACACAGTTCTACGAAATGAAATAGCAAATTCTAGAACATATTACGATGTATTTAAGGGGCTATATCCATTTGGAAGTCAGAAAAACGAGTTTTTTGTGAGTTTTTCTTTGAAGAGAGATTGTATTTAAAAAATAAATAAAAAGTGAACATTTATAGAATTTGAAGTATTTTAATAATCGGTGAATAATTTTGAAATTTTTTGTATCCTGTTATTCCCGTAGCCGATCGCCAGGAGGAAGTTGACCAAATCCAAAGAGCAAACAAAAAAAATGTTATTTTTGATGGTCATTATTACAGATATTATGATCGAAGGCCTAGTAAGAATTATATTTTTTTAACAAAACAAAAAGTGACAAAATGTACATTTCAGAAGGACTTAAAAAATAGAAATTACTGTCAAAAGCCCAAATCAAAAATTATATCTTTACAGAGATACTCATTTCAATAAGGTAAACATTGCAAAAACTCACATTTTTATAATATATATATTATATATCTGTTGGATGTGTACCACTGTGAAATAAATTTTACACAAAAGTATGAAAATATATAAACACTGCGACATTTTATCAATTAAATTTTTTTTAATTTCCCTTTTATTATTATAACCAAACTGCTAAATTAATAACAAATCGCAAAAATGCCCTGCCATTCTTTAGCGACCTAAACGGAAGACCCTTTTTCGAAATATTATTTTTAGTAAACTTCCCACACATACTGAATGCGTTCCCAAATATCGCATTTGACTCATTTCCACTGTTCCCATGGTACATTTATACAAACTGGTTGATTTGATCGGTGCCACACTCGTCTAGCCTGCTCACGCAACCGTTGACCGGTACGCGCTAACAAACTGTGCGAGCGAGCCAACGATATACTCTGAAGCCGCAGCCCGAAGAGAATTAAAAACCCACACGAAAACAAAATGCAATCTCGTTTCCGAAGAAAATACTGCGGCGATCGCTTGAAAGCGAAATTTTCGTTTCGTGTCTTTTCAGTTTTGTTCTTGGAGTCATCGCGTTTAGTTATTCAAAAAATCATACTTCGCGTTCAATAGCAAATCTTGAGTGTGTTTAAATAGTAATTATACACACAAAAAATTTTTTAAATTCTTCCTTTGGATTTTCAACCGCGATCAAATAAAGCGTGAAACGTTTAACAAACCACAAAAAGTACGTGAATGGACCAAAAATCAAATAAAATAAACTTAAAGTGAACAGTGTCTTAAGCCAAAATCAATTGCAGAGATGCTTTGGAATTCCACAAATTTTTACTTTTTTGTTTTGTTGTAATACTTGTGCTCGTTTTTAAAGGGCAAGAATCGAAGCAAATTGTTGAAGCAAACAACAATGCAGCCGCAGTCGTCGTTGCCTCCATTCATTCCAAACCAAGCTGCGTAGCGACTGCGCAGCGCGATTCTTGACAATTCCGCATAGTTTCCGAGAGTCCAAAAAAGAATTGTGTATGGAAATTTTTAGTGTTGTGTAGTGAAATTGGGCGGGGGAACTATGTAGTGTCGGCAAGCGAGCTTTCCCATTTCCGTCTAGTGTATTTTTAGTTAAATGAAATATTTTTAGCAGCTTATTTACTCCACTCCACTAGTGTGGAAAACAACGGCGCAAGGCATCGCAGCGCAGCATATAATATAAGAAATAAATCTGTTTGACATTCCGCTTTCATCTCGTCGTTTATCCGCATTGTCAGCCTATACACATATAAATGTGTATGTGTGTGTGTGTGTAGCAAACAGCTAAATGCACAGATCGAACGACTTGCCGTACGAATTGACTGCAGAAAGCGTAATTCGAAAAAGCAGGCAAAAACAAAAATACCAAAGTAATGAACGAAGCAAGCGAGAAGCTAATGAAAACTGCGACGCTTGCGTTATTTTGAGCAGCGACGCAGCGGCTTTATTTGCGTTCAAAACAGGAGCGTACGGACAGAAATAGAAGGCGTATGAGAAGCGGGGAAAATACAAGAAATACGATCGACTGGATTCGAATGACTTTTCTTCGTATAGTAAAAAAAAAAAAAAATGTGCAAACGCAAAAGCAAATTACAAGTACAACTGAAGAAATTGTTGATTTTAATTTATAAAGCGTTTGCATTTGCATTACACCCCTTTTGTCACTTTGTCTGCTAATGATCCTACGCGAATTCCGCCTTCTCGTCGGCAGCACATTTCACTGCAGCTACAAACAAATGACACGGCACATCTGTTTGTTTTTGCTGTAATTAAAGTAGTTTTCGCATTTAGCATTAGTACTCCATTTCGTTTTCTGAATTTCAATATATTCATATTTAATTTTATTTTATGCTCTTGTCATTATGTGCCATAATAACCGAGTTTTACCTACAAGAGTGCATCGTTAATATGTGCTTATTTAATGAAATTGGAAAACATGTATTTAAACACTTGAGAATTGGATTCAATGAAAACGTACAGCATAATCGCAATAATTCCTACCAAGTTCTGCCACTTATTGTTCACTCTGCAATTGATTTGGTTAAGAGGAAATATATGAAAATAATAAATAAATTTCTCATAATTATAGTTAATTGGAAAAACGTGTCACAATCGCAAATAAACCAATAACACAGACTAAATATCAAATTTAAATAATTGTAAATTCAACAACAAAAATAAATGAATTGGGTAAAATTAAGTTTTTGGAACGCTCATTCATAATATAGCAAAAACTAAGTGCAATAATTTACTTACGTTTAAAAAATCAGTTGGAATTTTAAACCACAACAACTTTACAAAGAATTGTGTGCGGCTAGTGAATTTTCATTGATTGAGCCATTAGAATTATCCATTTTTGTAAACACATTTTTTTTTATTTAAAAACTGCTAAAGAAAAACAAAAAACAGCTTCAAAATGAGTCTGTGTGATGCTAGCGCCGTTACCATTCAAGCTACCCCTCAACAACAACACCAGAGCACACAAAGCATAGCCGATTATTTGGCACAATTGCTGAAGGATCGCAAACAAATGGCAGCTTTTCCAAATGTTTTCAATCACGTGGAACGTCTGCTTGATGAAGGTATGTAACAAAATTAATTAATTTAAAAAATTTTATATAATTTATTCATTAAACGCTAGGTATTATTATAAAAATGTTTTCTTTTACGCACGAAAACTATGATTTTGAAGTAATAGCATATAGTTCAAGTGTGTATTAAATTTTTTTGACATCGGAAATAAAGCTAGTAGTTACAAATTTTAATCCTTTTGGTTGCGTTACGGTTAGGGATAAAATTTTACGCACAATCACTGAAATCAATAAAAGTCTATTTCTCAAAGCTCTAACTTTTATTGCTTTGTGTTTTGTTGTTTCTTTTTTGAAATTATTGCTATAAAGTGTAGCCCACAACAAGGAGTCGTTGATCTTTCTTTCGGAGAACGTGTTTTTAGTAAAACTACACAATATTACGTGGATCTGGTTAAGCAGATCAAATATATAAGTAGAAAAAACTGTAGGCACACGTGATAAAAGCAATGAAAGTGTAGAAAGGCAAGCAGAAATATCTTTTGTCTTCTCTTATCCCTGGCTCCACTTTTGGAGTCTTTGAGTAAACAGCTCCAACAAATCGTTTCATTCCACCTTAATCGTCGTTTCTTCTTTTATTCCTTTGTTTCTCACCCAATTCGCTTTCCTTTTACACTTGTATTTATATTAAAATTCTTTAGTTTTCTTTGTTTTTTTTCTTGCTAGCTGTCTGCCACATTTCTTCCTGTATATGTACATAGCATACAGTGCTTACTGTCTTCTTGCCACGGTGCGTACACATTGTTGTCGCATTATTGTTTATCTGCTCCCACTTCGTATTCCATTCAAGTGCACTTGTGTAAGCCTTGGCATGTGCATGGTCCGCTGTTAGCTCCAGCCAAGACGCTGTGCAACATCGAAAGAATGTCTGTCTGCCTATTTGCGGTACAAACTTATCCCATTGAGTGCCATTCCATTCGTTACGTTTATGTTTTTTTTAATGCATTTATGATAATTCGATGCCCAGTCGCGTTGCCTGGCATGGGGTAAAGTGTCAATACCGGCGGGAGAATAGTGACCGAGAGTTCGCCTGCCCACTTGACATTTGTGCATTTACGTACAAAATTGTTGTATTATTTCTTTGTAATTTGAATTGTTAATGCTTTGCAGCTGACCCGGCGAAAATGCAGAAATATGGCGAAAGAACTGTGTAACTCGGAGATAAAAATACATATCCAAATTATTATGTATGTACATATATTTTGATATGTAAACAATTTTGGAAAATTTCGTAAGCGTGGCGGATATAATGAATTGCAGATAGTGATTTTCTGCGAAAATATTTCATTTTTGTTTACATTAAAATTGTCTACGGATATGTACGGAATATATAATTTTTTTCCGATAATACATTTTCACCGAAAAAGCGAGTAACTCAGTGTTGTGTTTCTATATATACGTAGATGTATAAGCGTACTTGTGCATGTGAAGCTTCAGAGGCTTCAGAAGTTGTATCTGTAAAAATTTTAATAAGGGAGTCATTCTTCATTGATCAGGTTCATTGTGCTTAAAGTAATAATTTTGTTCAGTCAAAGATGTATTCTACTTCAGTTTGACACTCCCTTTTCAAATTAATTCGTTGGTAACCACAGTCCATAAGTAACAGTAGAAATATTATGAGTTCGCAGATTGCTAATTTTTTTTTTTTAATTTTTAACAGCAGACACACTTTTTCATTACTTTCTAATTTTAAAAGTAAAAAAGCGTAAAAATTATAAATTAAATTTTTTAATAATCCTTTAGTTGACTTATTTCGTAAATTCCACGAATTTGGTGCCCTAATTTTACACCTAAATAATGTCAATCATCTACATAGCTAAACAGTTAACCGGTTATTCTAAATAACATTGAAAAAGTTGCTCCACAATTAACAATTCACATAGTGATCGATAACAATCGCCACAGAATTTATTTTAGCGAAAATTAAACTAGTGATCTTTTTTTCCGGAAGTCACAACTGCTGGTTGATAAAATAAAAACCAAAAACCAGAATTTGAATACAATTCAAATACACCAACATTAATGCTCGAGATAAACATGTTTTCTATTTTAACTTTTTGTTTTCGTTTTACTTGATAATTAAATTCAAATAGCTACGGTCCGCAAGACAATGGCGACGCGGTTTCTTTAGATAAATAGTTAATGAACAAATAGTAAAGTAGAGTAATAATTTTTCAACGTCATTTAGGTAAACCACCAAAAGGGTAGCCACAATGCCAACAGACGTAGACGCAATGTGATAAGAATTTGAGGTTATAAAATGGAATTAAATTCATTTCGCCAGTACAAGCGATTTCTGCTTTCATAAAATCTACTATGTACATATATATGCCTGTATATGGTTATTGTTGTTTAACCTTAAACGAAGTTGCTACAAATATTTTTATCTGCGCGGTGCAAAAACAGTTCACGTTTTTATGCTCAGCATCCACGGCGTTAATGGCGGCGGCATGTATCCGTGTGTACCCAGTAACTAACCCCATGCAGTAATGAGTTTGTGTAAACAAATTGCCTATAAATAAAACATATGCCGCGCGAGCAGACTTTGCTTTTTATTATTTTTATTTTTGTTAATTACGGCGACAAATATTCAAAGTTTACACAATTTTTAAACTTGAAATCCACAAGTTTCTAATTGAAAATTATTACCTAGATAAGCGCGGAAAATGACCAAAATTAAATATTATAAACGTAGAGTTCGACAAAATACATATGTATATGTATGTACTCTATATGTATGTTAGACCTACTCCAAAATCACTTAAATGCATTTTTATACCCTGAACAGGGTATATTAATTTTGTCACGAAGTGTGTGACACCGAGAAGAAAGCGTCGGAGGCCCTATAAAGTATATATATAAATGATCAGTATGTTGAGCTGATTCGGTTTTAGCCATGCCCGTCTGTCTGTCTGTCCGTCTGTCCGTCTGTCCCTCAGTTTTTAAGATATCGTTTTGAAATTTTGCAAACACCATTTTCTCTTCAAGAAGCTACTCATTTGTCGGAACTGCCGATATCGGAACACTATAACATATACAAGCTGCCATATAAACTGAACGATCGGAATCAAGTTCTTCACATTTGACAATGTATCTTCACTAAAGTTGGCACAAGTTATTTTCTATGGCAACAATATAATCTCCGAAGAAATTGTTCAGATCGGTTAACTATAACATATAGCTGCCATACAAACTGAATGATCGGAATCAAATGCTTGCATGAGAAACTTCCTCATTTGACGATATATCTTCACGAAATTTGGTAAGAGTTATTTTTCATAAAAATAATGTAATATCGGAAGAAATTATTCAGATCGGTTAACTATAACATATAGCTGCCATATAAACTGAACAATCGGAATCAAGTTCATGTATGGAAAACTTTCACATTTGATGTGGTATCTTCACGAAATTTGACTTGGATTACTGCTTAAGGTAATAATATAATCTCCGAAAAAAATTTTCAGATCGTGTTACTATAGCATATAGCTTCCATACAAACTGAACACATAATTACTAACAGAAATGCACCTGTGAAGGGTATTTAGCTTCGGTGCAACTGAAGTTAACGTTTTCTCTTGTTTTTTTTTTTTATTAATTTTTACTTTGCTAAGATTCGCTTTACCTTCTGTGTATTTAATTTAGTTTTCTTGGTTTGCTGTGTTTCGCACTGCTTTTGATATTTTGTTTTATTCATTTTAAAAGCTTTGATTTCTATGTCGAATTTTTTTGATACCAATTTCCATACACTATATTTTATTGATTGCCCAATTTTTACCTTTTTTGCAACGGAATTAAATTTTTTTGGGTCAAATTGTTGCGAAAGGTGAACTGCACTTTCTCTTTCCGACTTTTCGCTACACAATAATTTATAAAGAGCTTATGATAAATTTACAACTAATCAGATGTGTTATTGTTTAATGATCTGTTTTTGCAATTAATTGATTAAAATCGTATGCGTTTAATTTAAAATGGCATGTCACTTTTATTGGCAATTAAACTTTTCTTTTCATCATTATCCTAACTTTCGTATTTCATCGTGCTTTTATGGTGAATGTGCATATCTAGATTGCATAATGATGTATGTATTTCAATATACTATATTTTCAAATAAAAATACAAGCGTTAGCAATGTTTTTATTGTTGTAAATGTCAGCACTGTCAGAAGACTAAAATATGTCTATTTTGAAGTAATTTTTGGTTAGTTTTTGATACGGAAGAAAATAGCGGCATTTTATGCCTTTGATTAGCTTTCATCACATTTTACATACAATCTCATAAACAGCATATGAATATCGATTATATTATACAATATTCTCCCTTTTCATCAGCATTTATGCCTGCCTAGAAACAAGCGCACCTAAGCTTAATTTAAAATTTAAGCATGAAATGTCAGTTTTGCTTTCTAAAAAACCGCATGTGTTTGTTTTATTCTATAACCGGAGGCAAAATGTCTCCGCTGGCGGTTAGAACACAACAGCAAAACTCGTAAAACTCTTAACTTCATTTTCGCCCAGTTCGTAATGGTATTCACACTGACCTAATTAAGTTACCTCTTAGCAACCAGCAACTTCTACGCATACATAAGCACAAATGCTTAGACAAAATATATGCTTAAAACATAAAATGTTTGTAAATGTGTATGTATGTAGTTATGTATGCATAAAAGTGCGTACAACGAACCCGCATTATATACACAGAAACTACATGTAATACACATATGTATGTATATATTTCGTAGTGGCATTTTGGCACTACTGACACTCACTTGAGATTCTTTGACCATTTCTTTGCATTTTCTCCTTCGTGCGGCTGGAAGTTTCAACGTGTTTTACTGTGACTCAGCGAATGACAGAATCTCAACAATCTATTGAAAGCATTAATTCGCAGTTTGTTCGGGCTTTATGCTGTAGATATCTTATTATTGCTACTATAGACGAATTTATTTAATTTTCTGTGGTAAAGGAATGCCGTGGTTTGCATACAAATTTTCTGCAAATTTGAATTTAATTAATGCAATTAATTTTAAAATAGTTATGAAGGATATTTTTTTATTGAAGTAGGTTGATAAAAGAATTTAGAAATTGAAAACAATTAACAAATTGTAACTAAAAATTAATAAAATTATCCAATAAAACTGATTTGAAAAGAAATTCGTAAATAAAGCGGAAGAAATATGAAAAATTAAATCTTCTAAAATAAAAAAGGAATGGAATTAGACGAAAAAGTGTGTTATTTCACATAGAGCCTCTCTATTATTTATCAATAATATTTGTTTTTGGGAAATATTTTTTTTTAACAAATAGTGTTTCATTAATAAGAAACATCGGTCCTTGAACAAGGTGGGCAGAATAACAGAAAATAATCAAGTAATAAATTAATACGTTAAAATCTTGTCACATTTACACTTGTGCTCACATAATTAAGCCACTGCATAGCAAAACTACGTTTYTGAAAAWWAATTCACCGAATTAGCTTTTCATTTGTATAACGGTATGCAAAAAAGTTCCGTTATATGTTAGGAAGTTACTAAGATCATATTCAGAGAAATAAGTATCGTGGTTGG
>NW_017537268.1:979970-996572 GCF_001853355.1 Bactrocera latifrons | reverse complement strand
AAAAAAATAAAACCATTAATAAAAAATAAATAATATAAAAAGTCAACTCCCACTTCTCAATTATTACATTTGTTTCAAGAAAGTATGCATTGAATTTTATATCGCTATTTACAATTAAACTCTCTTTGTTAATAGCGCTTTCATTGCATAATTATATCCAGTTTCACTCGCCTTAATCGGCTCTCAACTACATAATCGTGCCGCAATAGAGCACGGCGTGCGCACTTCGGGACGTTACGTAGTTATGTATTTACATGGCAATATAGTAATAAAAGCGCTAATTTCTTCTTTATCTCCACTACGTACGAGTACGTATTTCCATAATGAGCTACCCAGCGGTAAATTGCTTTCCGAACTATGCATGACTGTTTGTCTAACTGTTATCGCCGAAGTGAAGGGAATGGGAGGAAGCATTGTATGCGAGAGGGCTGCAATTAAAAGTGGAGGCGGAAATGTGTGCGGAATATTTAAATGCAATAATTCTACTTATAGCTACTTTTTGGCCTCCAAATATAGCGAAGGAAACGTGTCTTAACAGAAGTTTTTGACTAGCAACGAAGGTTTTTTAGGCAGCGTTGTTATATTCGAAATAATTAATAAATTTATATGTAAATATTATTATTTGGTTTGGTTTTGACCAGTTTTCTGTTTAGTTACACACATTGTTTACTCGTTAATACTGTTATTTGCCTGCTTATTTAACAAGTTCTACTATAAGGCGACCTACGCAGCTAATGAGTTGAGATTGTTGTAAGTCATTGAGCGGCTTTTATACATATTTACATTTCTTATATACATTAGTGCGGGCCAATTACTATAAAATCGCGAATGCATACAATTATGGGTCTAAACCCGATTTCGAGCCAGCGATTTTTAAGGCGAAATGTAAGAAATCTGAAAGAACGGTTGCACAAGTGATCAATAGAATATCAAAATGCACGCACTTATTAAGGAATTATATATCGTTAGAAGGTCGAAAAAACGCGGCTTTTCAAGAGTATGGTGGATAATACCATTTTGAGAAAAACGCATTTAAAGTTTGGCCTCTGAAACGCCTTTCCAATTTGCATGTAATTTTGAAAATATTCACCGGAACGAGCAATTTTCTGTGTGTATTCTTAAATATATGTATATTAAGAAACTAAAATAAAAAAAGTTGTTTTTTTTTTGAAAATTCTAACTGTAAAAGCTGACAAACAAAATTTTATAATCTTTAAAACACTTCACCTTAAAAATTATTTGCTCTAAATCGGTTTCAGACCCATAGTCTGTTGGCCAAAAATGTTTGGAATAAAACGTAGCATGCTTCCCAAATACATGATTTTTTCTTTTTTTGGCCGCCTGTAAATCGACCCTCTAATATACACACATGTCTATGTATGTATATAAATACTACCAGCGAAAATAAAAACACAATTTTCTAATTTTGTTTCTTACTCTGTTGGGTTCGAGTCTTGGATATTCTGAATTCTTTTCAAATAGAATGTCTATAGTTTTTGAATATTTATTTTTAGTTTGTATTTTCATTTGAAATCTCATTAAAATATATCGTCGCCACATTTTATTTTTTATAGTTTCAACATAGCTTTTAAAATATTTTGGAATAAGTCGGCAAAGGGCCGGGTGCAGTAAATTTTGAAATTTCTAGCGAGCATTTAAAATATTTTTCTGTGCTTTAAAGTTAATTTAAATGCATTGAAAGCCCCCAAAAACTAAATATACTCATAAATATACATATGTATATCTCTGTGTGTCCGATAAATTAATGTACGCTTTTCGAAATTACACCCTAGGCGCGCACCGTTAAATTCAATTCACTTTATTATTTCAATCCGATTGTTTTTAGCATCATTTCACAGCACACACACATAATTTTTATATGAACGCGTATATGTGTGCTATCTAATAAAATCTTGATTGAAAATAGTCATAAACATAAATTTCGTCAGTTGACAGGTTCGACACACTACATAAAGTCTCACAGTAAAATATAACCCAGCAGATTTCAAAAATATCAAATCGACTAATGTGTCGTGTAAGAACACTCGGACGAGCGCGGCGCTGCGATCGGAAATTTTCCTACATATGCAACAAAATAAAAACGCTATAGCGAGTCAGAAGAAATACACAGCTGAAACATACACATCAGCATCACATGTTTGCATGTATGTGCACGGCTTGATTATTCGTATAAAAATATATACTCGTAAAAGTCTCAGCGCGCAGCTATAATCATATTTCTAGATTTCTACACCCACGCAAGCTTTTTCTAAAGACGACGATCCCCACCCTCCGCAGAGCAAATATGTGCGCGACGAGAGTGGGAGAACGATATTCTAATTTCGAATGTGGCACATGCTTGTTCGAAATGCATTGCATGGCGACGAAAATGCCTGCCGAAAATAATTATACACACACACACAGTTCAGAGCGAAAAACATCAGGAAACTGTAGTTTTCCGTAATAAAAACATGAAATAATAAAAATATGAAAACAAAATATTTAAAAACATACCGCACTGAAACTGAAAAACAAATACAAAGTAGCAGTAAAAAATAAAGCAACAAATGTGTGCAGCAAAGCACAGAACAGCGTTCGCGCAGAGGTCACTTTTTTCGAAATTTTCGAAATTATGAAAATACCAATCAAATTGTGAGTGTTAACAAACGAAACGCCGAAGCGTCAAGTGAGCAGCGTGACAACAAAGTTAGTAGCAACAGCACACTGCGAGAAGCTGTAGATACGACGCTTTCGCTGAGGATCGGTGGTGGAAAGGTGAGCGCTACAAAGAAGACGAGAGCCCCCCTTAGCAGCTAGCCAGTAGTTATTAGAACCTAATGCATTCACATTTAGATTCGCTAGCTGATATGTTCAATTGTTGTTTTTATAAGTTCTTCTTCGCCCGTTTTGCTCTTTTTTCGCCCTTACGGATGCTGTGGCTGCCGCCTGCCGGCGTTTATCTTTACAATTTTATATGTATTGCTTTTATTTTCTTCTGATTCCACTAAAAAAAATTGTGCACCACATGGTTGATCGGTGGGTTGGTCGATCGTTTTCATAACAGCCGTAGACGATCACGTACGAGATCGTAAAACTAATTTTCAACAACAACGTTCAGATGAAAACAACATGGCCATAAGCAAAGCGATGTGCACGGTGTGTATGCTAATGGGTGTACTCGGGAAATTTTCGAAATTTTCATTTCCACCAAAAAATGTGTTTATCTTAAAAATAGAATTTTTGTTTTTGTTATGTATGACTTGGAGCGGTTTTGAAGTGTGCGAGGTGATCATGGCATGCTCGTGATGGAGGAGGGGCAAACCGAGGTACTACATTCTAATTAAAGTTCTGCTCTCAGAGAAGTAGTTGAGTTTTTTTAAGTTTTGTATTTTTTTAAATATATTTTTTTTTAATTTTTTAAATGTATTTTTTAAATATATTTTTTCAATATTTTTTTTGAATTGGTTTTTTTTTAATAATTTTTKTTTTTTATTTTTAAATTCAAATTTTTTTTAATTTTTAATTTAAAAAAAAAAATTGTTTTTTTTAATATTTTTAATAATTTTTTTTAAATTTTTGATTTTCATTTCTTCTTTTTTTTCTTTTGCTTGCAAACATTTTTACCAACATTTGCTGACTGCACTCGAATTTGCATTTTCGACCGAGATTTTGGGTCACCGACAATGCACGGGCACCGGCACCCACATGTGGATACATGAAAATAAATCAGCGGCGTGTAAAACGAGAACGAGATTAATAAAAATCAGACATTTTAGTACTTTTAGTTGCCTTTGTGCACCGCCCATCCCTTTTCTTGCGCACCTAGCGGCTCACTCTAATTCAATGCACAGCCTGCTCCGCCGCCCCCTCTTCGCTTAAGTACAAATATTGTGTGTGTCACACTTCATTGGCGATCGGTTTAGAATTTAGTGCCCAAAAGAGCAATCGAAACTCGTAAAATATAAATAAAGCGCGCGACCGCCAACAGTGGAAGAATGAGCGAACGAACGTACCATTTGTCTTGGCACTCGGCGCACATGACTAATTTCAGTGTGGAAGCGTCGAAGCAACGACGGTTGAACGCCAAGCCCCAACACAAATATGAATACACAAGCATAATCATATATGTATATGCATATGTATATTTATTTTGCAGTAGCTGACGAACTGTTGCACGGTAGCAACATGCCACCAGTGCGCCGTTGTTGTTGTGGTTAACATTCGCGGTGACGACGAATGACGCTTAATGAAGCAACAAGCAAAAAATATGTTTATTGTCGTAATAAAAATAAAAGTGCCCACATCAAACTCATAATTTCTTCCAACAGCATATGTATGTACATATGTCGATCAGTTCATCAGTTGCGATCGATTGTGTTAACCAAACAAGCCGCGCTAACTTTGACTTATTGACAATTTGCGGCCAATACCACTCCTTCGCTCATTCTGTTATGCGGCCATGGCTGGTGCTTTTGTAGTAACTGCATAAATCATGCACACAATGTGAGAATTTGTAGCGATCGCGCTTCATCCATCGCCACAAGAAATGCTTCACACTACCGTTTTGATTTTCACTAATTTAAATTTTAAATTCAATTCAGTCCAAAATTCGCTTGCATACATTGCCTGCCGTCTGCTGGCCGCCACTTAGTCAGCAAGCCTTGTAATTGTTCGCCAACCGAGTGATCGCACAGCGATCGTGCATGCTTTTAGGCATTGCTGCTGCTGCTCTCTCTTTTAGTACAAGCCGGCTCACAGCAGTTGCGTACGTGCGTGCCACTTGTGTAATGCTGTTTTACCCCAAGCCCCAAGCGATCGTTTATCGTTTCTGATCCGCAAACGATCGTTTGTCCACATACGCTTGATCGATTAAATACCATTAAATTTTATGCGTAACATGAATTTAATGCCGTCTACCGCAAGTAGCCCATTCAATCGCAAGCACGCTTTTTTCATGTTTTGCAACACATACTACTCCCGGCTTCATACGATTTTAGATTTTCTCTATTTTTGCATATGTCAAAAGCTTCACATTGTTTTCGTTTTGTGTCTGCTGTGTCATTGCTGTCGCTTCGATTATGACAGTGATTGCCAAGCGTAGGGCAATATTCAAATTGGCGCTTGAGCTGAACGAGCGCGATAGCAGTCATTGTCAATTTTCAATTTGTATAGTGGATAGC
This sequence comes from Bactrocera latifrons, assembly GCF_001853355.1. Taxonomy (NCBI): domain Eukaryota; kingdom Metazoa; phylum Arthropoda; class Insecta; order Diptera; family Tephritidae; genus Bactrocera; species Bactrocera latifrons. The sequence continues at coordinate 991,392 of NW_017537268.1, read as the reverse complement.
AAATAAAGCGAGCAAAAACCAAAAAGAAAAACAAACGCTGAAAGGGTCCACTTGGTGACTGAAAGCCGGTGGCCAGTCATTGGTTGGCTGGAGACATTGTGTTGACGCATTGTCGACAAATAAGGACCATAAAAGCGGTTTTACAATTGGAATTTTGAGAACTACTCAAGCGTGTGAGCAGCGCCACAAAGCAAAAAATGTGTTGTTTGATGATTGACAATATTAGACATATGTATATTGTTGATACTTGCCAGCTATGATTTAATACTGTGATGGTCTGAAGCTTCACTTCTGGTTCTGCTAAAAGTGGAATAATGATAATCTATTTGTATATGAAGCATCAAAGTTCAGAGTTTGAGTATGCTGCTTATATGTATATGATAAAAGTTATAAAGGATGATCCATTTCGGAAACTTCAATTTAATAGAGAATGCTTATTCATTCGAACGAAAGTTCTTTGGCAGTTCTTTTACAAATGTTGGCCGCGGCTATGTCTCAGATAGATGGACCATACTGATTCCAATTTTCGTTGATTTGTTCGAGCATTCCGACAGCTAACTGGCGAATGACACGCGTGATGTTTTGCTCCAAAGCCTGAATCGAAGCGGTATTGTTCGCATATACTTTAGATTTTACATATCTCCACAGGAAAAAGTCCAACGGTGTGATATCACACGATCTTGGTGGCCAATCGACCTACTCAAAACGCGAAATTATCTGTTCCCCGAAGTGTTCTCTCAATAAATCCATTGATTGATGTGAAGTGTGAGAAGTGGCGCCGTCTTATTGAAACCAAATATCGCCAAGATTACGAGCTTCAACTTCAAGCATCAAATAGTCGGTTATATTGAATCTCTTCAAGCTGCTCTTCGTTCCAAATACGACAGTTTTGCTTGTTTACATATTCATTGTGTCAGAAATGGGTCCAAACGCTGAAAACGTTCCATACGTCAGTCCGAGTTGCTGCGAACGGCGCCGAATCGACTCTCCATACTCGTGAGCACTCCGGCTGTTGTATTACGTGTACGACTCAAACCCAATCTAACCTATGATCCATAAAAAATATTAGGGAACATAGTTTAGGTTTGCCTTATGAGACAGTGCATTCACAGCCGACCAAAGATACCACATGAACTTAATGATTTAATGGGCCTTGGTATTAACCTATCACTCATTATAGCAGAGTGTCTCAAATGCATACTCAGGTGACAAAATACTTTGTCAGCAGCTCAGGGTTACAATTATCCATCTTATAGTCTTCAGCAAAATCCCTGCCGAGCAAAGTGTCACATGTCTGTAAGAGTCCCAAGTTCCCGAATGCCGCAGGCCATTTAGCGTTACCCAGAATGCACCGCGCTGAGGCGCAGCGGCCTTACATCATCACTTTATCGGTGGCTAATATTAAAATATAATTTTTCAATCAAGTACTTTTCGAAATTTCAATTCAGCTTTGCTCCGAGAAAGTTTATTTAGGCATAGTAGTTGGGCTTCTGAGCGCAAGCTTTCAAAGCAACAAATTCTAGCTTTATTTGAAGCAGTTTCACAAAATGTCCTGTCAACGTTTTGCCTTACTATAGTAGTTACACAAGTATTGCGAACTTGTAATACCGACTCAACCCTGACCGATGCTTGCCATATTTGACGCCTCTACCCCCTGCCGCCGCTCATTTCTCGGCAATAATTAGTTGAACAAATTCATTTACAAATTGTTGCATTATTTTCGCTGTCACTTTTATTGAATGCCCGCGACAACAATAAACAAATGCGCAGAGTTGCTCAGTCTGGCGCTGCTGATCTATACAAACGCTCTGTTTGTTGTTGTTGACGATCGTAATGATGGCTTTTCCAACTGACAACGACGCTGATCGTTCATGACGTTGACATTACACACATACCGCTACATCCATATATTTAATTGGCTTATTTATGTATTGATTATCAATGCTTTAATTTCCATTTAACCCGATCGCTTGCTTGATTTTGTTTATTTATTGTATTTGCCGTCGCTCATTCCAGTGAGCGTTGTGTTGATAATTTGAAATTTTCACTGCTTCACTTACCGACTTTTAATTAAATTTTCCACATTTTGCCGCAAATGAAATAATTGTATTTCTATCGATCGGGCCGCAATTGTGCCGCCGCTTGTTGCCAATTAATGCCGTCGGCTTTCCATTACCGCGCCACTCAATGCATGCCTTTTGTTTTGCGCCTGTGTGTGTATCCGATATGTTAAGTGTTTGTGTGTGTGTGTGTGTGTGAGTGCGCCCGTTATCGCTTGTGTGCCATATGGAGCGCATACGATCGCACAAATGGTTGCCGAACACTTTGCGGTTCACTGCACATGCGCGATTTATCACCTAGGGAGGGGCTGATTTTGTGGGCCGTTTGAGTCTGGCAGTTCTGCTTAAAAAAATGCAGTTGTAAAGGTTCCATTACTGCTGAAGCTTGTCTTTTGTTAATATAAATTTATTTATTTGCTCACTTTTAAGCGCATCTGATGTCTGTCATGCTTTGGCGATTTCTGCTTTGGCACAAACACAAATTTTTACTTCGTAAAATGCCGCAGCAATTGCGCTTCCTCCAAGCGCAGCAGCAGCGCAGTTACGTCATTACGCTGATCTAAGCTAAAGAATTTGATACTCTCCAGCTACCTCAAGTGACAATTGCGCCAGCGCTGCTGCAACGGCGGTGAGTAGTGCGCGGGCGGCTGTGTGGTGTGTGCATCGCCGTTGGTGTGGGGTAGGGGGCGCGTTTCATTAGCTTGTGGCGCGTGTTCGTGTAATTAAAATATTTCCAACTTTTCATTGTTCGCCGAATAAAACGCGCGGTGACGCTTGCTGAGCTTGTTGTAGTTTAAGTGCCGCGCATAAAAACGAAACTCGTACGTGCTATTGGCATATACATATGTATGTATGTGACAAAATACCACGAAATCAAATGTTTTCAGGTTATGTGTGCATTTTTGTTAAACTCCACTGCGCCTGCTTACTACACAGCAACAACAAAGCGTTGGTCAAGCCATCTGTTGTTGCACGCTTTGCTGCGCTGGGCTTCGTTTGCATTTGGCGTCCATAGTCCACCCTTGCTAGTCTCAGTTTCATGCTCCCTCTCCGCCATCCTTCCACAACCCACATGATAGCGGTGAAAATTCTTAAATTGCATTAAATGTAAGTGATCATCATTTGCCTATGTATTGCCTATGTGTGGGTGTTGCTGCATCACTACGTGCTCGCTCCGTCCCGCCGTCGTACACTCTCCGTCAGCTTTTTAGCTACAATAATGTTGCTTGTTTCGGCATCCGACTTTCCAAGTATCCCAACGCGCGCTATTTATTATTGTTGTTTTACGAGCAGTCTTGCAACTTGAGTGGCAGCTGAAGTTGAAGTATTCATTATCCTCATATTTCCACGCGTCCAATTGCAGCGCTCACATACATACACGCATGCAAGTTAATGCATGTAGTTTCGCCTGCATGCCGCCATATTGCGCACGCGCAGTACGCACGCTCAGCGCTCGCTCATTGAAGTAGTTCTCATTCAATGTAATTTCTTATCTGAATTGATCATTTCAACCCTACAGCCATAATGCGTTGTGGAGTTAATGCGCGACTTCTTTATTTATTTCGTTGTTGTTGTTGTGCCGCTATCACAAGTATCACATAGTATTGTTGCTGTTGTTTTTGTGCCATTAAATGTTTTAAAGTTGAATTGATAATCGATATGAATGCCTGTTTAATTGATCCCTGCAATAATTGCTTTCGAGTGCGCACTCTTTAGCGTTCGCGTGTCTTTTTTATGCGTGCAGAAGGCAATGGCGGGCACAATAAATCTACTTTCGGAGTTAGTAGTTGCGTGAAATATGGGTTCATTTGCCTTTATATGCTTTCACATTAAGATATATCTGCATAATTTCCCAATAACGGCGCCTCAATGCAAACGGAAATATTTTAATTTTTATCAATAAAGTTGAAATCACAACTCAATTAGACAAAATTCAATTAGAGATTGTAATCTCACTTTTGGAACAAATTAGAGCAGCTTTCTTCGATTTAAATGATAAAATTTGACCCGGACTGACGCTATCATTTTCACGTATTTTAAATAGTAATAATAAATAGGTTCTTATCTTCAGTGAATTTTTGTTTTTGTTTTTTTGTTTTTATGAGGCCTTTTGTGTCTTCAGTCAATTCCGTTTTTGTGTTTTGTTTTTATGAGGCCTTTGGTGTCTTCAGTGAATTTTTTTTCCAGCAATCCTCTCCAGCAGTTAAGCTTCTATGCGAATTCCGTATTGCAAAAGATTCAGGTCGTCTGGTACAAATCTGGCATTAACTCGCATCATACCCAATGATTGAGCAAAGAAGATATTGATCCGTAAGAGATGTTGATTTCAAGCACTGTTTTCTTTAACTTTTTCGATTTTATCGTAACAGACAGAGGTTGATGAACGGCTCGCATGAAGCAAGTTTCCGATGTCCTCACGACCTTCACTGAATTTTTTGACCCACCCAAATATTTATGTCTCTGATAAAGTAGACACCCCAAAACACTTTTGTAATATATTCTACAATGAGCAGACAAGCTTTTCGCGTCTCTTTTCGCAAACTCTAGTTGACACTTGGAGATCAATCTTCACTTGAACTTAGTAAAAGGTTGTATCAATTTAGGAAATCAGCGCTCGCAGTTAAAATTGGCAAGTCCGGGCCAAATTTAATCAAGCGGAACCTTTAAATTAGAAAGCATATATTTAAGGTTGTATCAATATAGGAAATCCACGATAGCAGTTTAAATGGACCAGCCCGAGTAAAATTTGATCAGAAAAATGTAAACTATACGATATATTAGGTTGTCAAAAAAGTCTTGCGGTATTTCTTGCGGCATTTTTATTGAATTTTCAATTGTTCATAAAAATTTGTTTGATGACTCATGCCCAGCTCTTGACCGATGCTACGGCTGCTACTATGCCGGTCTCTTTCGACCAAGTCAGGCCTTCCGGAGCGTGGCGCATCTTCGACCACCTCTACACCAGAACGAAAACGTTGAAACCATCGTTGTGCAGCGGAAATGGAAACTGTATCGGGTCCACAGACTGCACAAATTTTATTGGCGGCTTGAGABRHATTTTTGCCTTTATCGTAGTAGTACTGTAAAATATGCCGTATTTTCTCTTTATTYTGCTCCATGTTTGCGACGCTATAACTCACGAACGACTTAAAAGAAACGACAATCAATCAAACACGTGTTAGCGCGTGAAATGAGCTTTCCAAAAAGGTATAGCATGACCCGATGCGACGAATAAAACTAGAACTACGCGCTCTCAGCGCCAACTAGCGAAAATACCGCAAGACTTTTATGAAATTGCCGAGAATACGCTCGTTTTTCAAGGGATGAAATCGATATGCGTGGTAGACTTACTTTTTTAAGGGTTTGAGAAGCCGGAACCTTCAGAACACCTGATTCTATATTATCTAGCGATTTGTAGAAGCAGTCTCAAAGCCCTTGGATTCATCTATGGGGATAGGGATCACTTCGCCTCCAACGCGTCTAGCAAGCTACTGGAATCGTTCAGAGCGCTGCACCTTTCCGACCATATGTGATATAGGAGATCGCACAATAGAAAATAGGTCGCAGTGAAAACCTCAACTCAATTTCTATCTATTCTCGATAAAACTTTTGGGTAAGGGTTGATTTTTCGAGGGCAACAGCGATCGTGATTGTTAAAATTTTTTACTTTTTCATCACTAAATTGTCGTGAGAACTGTTTGAGGCAATTTTTTTTTTTTAATATTTTGTGCAATAAATATTTGAGTAAATGCTTTTTTCCTCTAATGGTTTTATGCGGTATAATTTGTATACAAATATAACGACTGTATTTGTGGAATCTAGAATCATTAAAAACTTCAGCGCTAGAAAACAGAAAACACCAGGCACGTTTTCAAGTCGACACGAACCAAATGCGGCAAAGTGTTGACATCAGCAGGAGCTCTAAGGAATCCGCAAGAACATACGGCAAGCGATGCATATACTGCCTACAAACATATGTATGTATGCATGTGTACGGTCGTAAAAAAAAAACGGCAAAATAATCGCAAATGTGTACAAAGCGTTAAATTGCCGAAAAATATCTGAAAATAATAAAAAAAAGAGCGATGCGAAAGAAACATTAATAGCCAAGACATGCGGTTTTCTTCTGTGCGCTTGTCGGCAAAGCACGATGAACGTGTTGTTGCTATAAAAATACCGCCAGCATTGAAATGCCAAAGAAATGTGTGCTATACTCCACCGGCTCATGTACATACAAATGAGCGTATAATCGCGCGCGCATAGAAATGAAAATGGACGCACAATATAAGCGAGTTCGGATGAGGAGCAGAGCAGCGGTGGCAGCGTGCGGATAAAACGTGAATGCGTCACTTGCGCGAGCAGAAATTGAATTAAAGAATATGCTTTTGCTTACAATCACACAAATATATGTACATTTAGGTGAGTAAGAATTCAATTTCCTCACAAAATAGTGAGTTTTGTTTACGAGCGCGCTCGGCAACCGGCAACTGACTAATTTGTTTGACTGTCTGTCAGCAGCGCGTCCGCCTCTTTCACCGCTCGCCAGGAAGATGCACAGCGCGATAACTCGCACACACGAGCACGTGCGGATTGACAAAAGCCTCCGCATCGGCTGCTGAAGCACGCCCGCCGACAGCCTGGCTGAGCGCTGTTCGACGCGTTCGTGTACTACAAAGAACCCGCTTTGACTTTTCGGTAATCTGAAGCTGGTATCTATGTTTCTTTCTCAACTCTAATGCCGAACAAATGCACAATGCCATAATTGTACTCCGGCACTTGAAAACATATGCGGCTTGCACGCAGGTCCATTAGTGCGCCTTGCTTGCTGGCGATGTTTTTTTTTAGACCTTTTGACTAAATCTAAATTGTTTTGCCCACACCAAGTGCTCCCATTCATGGTGCTGCGCACAAACAATCAATGTAATGTTTCCACACTTGCAAATTGCTGGCGTCCGAACGTTCGTGCCAAACACACAAATACAACGTCGGTCGGCCGAACGCATTGCTGCAGTAGCCGCGCGCAGTTTGGGCAACGATATGACTAACTATAGTTCCAGCAGTGAACCAAAAAGCGAAAAGCGCAGCGCAATGCAAGCATGTGGCGGTGGTGGTGGCGGCGGCTCTCGACTCCTACATGGCGTTCTCGTGTGGCAACTAGTTCCAATTCTGCGTGCCGCCTGCCCGGCTCAAGTGTTGCATGATCGCGCACCAATAACCGGCTGTCCATAGTCGGTTTTGCTTTTTTGTTGCATACAACGTGTTTTTGAAGCCAAGACACACACACACACACACAAATGCAAATATTGACACATTTCTCGTTATACTGTTATGTATGTACGCATGTGTGGTTTTGTCGATCGTCGATCGTCTATAAAATGAAATTTGTAAAATTTGCGCTTTTGTTGCTGGCTGGTTTTGTTGTTGTGCGCGGCACACAGACCTGCCACCCGTTTTAGTTTTGCGCTATTTTGACAAATACGTCTGCCGTCCATGTGTTGGCTTTGATGTCATTCAACTATTTTGATGAGAAGATTTTAGTATCGCATAGAATTCTTTTGGAAACTCAATTGCTTGGCGTTGTAATTTCGTTTTTTAATATCAGATGTCAAAATACGAGTGTGTGTATGCACCGATATTGGCGTCGTCGATGTCGCCACGCACCGGTTATACTGCTTGTGGTCGTGTGGTTTTGGTACACATGTCTTGCCATATGCGTTTCATTTACCAGCTTCAAACTGTGTGTGTTGTTGTCGCGTTCAGTCGGACAATTTTGTATTCGCTGTGACTTACTGTCGATTTTCTGTGCCCCGCCATATGTTTTGCTTTTATCATTTGTTCTTCGGCAAATGAGTTCTGAGCCTCAGAATTGATCTCAAAATTGCTGTAGTCTATTGCATTTAATCACTTTTTAATTAGCACAATTTTTGCTCGGTTTATTCTTTGGGAAAAACTAATTTTGTGTAGACCTATCGTTGGTTTTCCAACAACGTACTTTTTTCCATTACTAACTTATAGGGAACCAAGAATATCGTTTTTCTTTCAATAGACATTGTTCGCAGATTTACAAATATTTCAAATAAGTTCCATTGATCCGTGTATTGCGGTTCTCAAGACCAAAAACTGCATATCCTTCGACTGACGTTCGCATGATCCGTCTTCTGCGGTTCCCAAGAAGAAAAAAACTGTCTTGCCGATGCATATATGTTATTTAATGAGTTGCTGATTATGGTTTTATACTTGCATCTTTCAATACTGTTCTCAGATATCCCACTTAAAGAGTTCTAAAAGTGTGATATCTCAAAATTTCATGAGTAAACGCTCTTGAGATTAAAGTGTCAGATGTGTAGCGTTAGCAGGGCATGCAAAGAGGTGACTAGTGTCATGCATGGACTCATTGAAGGCTGGACATATGTTCGATATGTCAGGGTCTATTCTGGATTAGTAGGAGTTTAACCTGCTATAATATCCAGAACGAAGCTGTGCAAGGGTAAGGTTTTTTTTTTCCTCTTTCTGAGAAAACTGTCATTGACTACTTTCGTCTATAGAAGCACTTGACTTTCGAACAAAATCGTACGTTTTTCGGCCTTCGAATGCCAGTTAGTGGCCTAGTAACGCTTTCTAGAAGCAGTATGTTCATACTTGCCATTGCAACGTGGTCACAATTGTATGAGGAAGTGTATTATACTTGTGGAAACCTTGAATAAAATTAAATTACATTTCCAACTGCTTGCAGTGTCACGGCGTCTGACAATTGATCAACCAACCGTCTTTCAACCCCTAATAATAGCTACCTTGGTCAACACATATTTATAATTTAATTTACTTTTGCTTTTTCGTTTGGCTTTTCGACTGCTGGCCCGCAGGCGAGAGTACCTTGCTGCATAGTCTATATTTAAAGCTACTTCAATTTAAAAATTCTCATTTGTATACACAGAAACACACTCTCCGCTGAAAACAATATACACAAATGCAATATAAATTCAGCACTCAGAGGTCATAACCTCAACGAATTCTGCTTAGTTGTGGTTCCATTGCTGGAGGAGGGAGGCTACCGTGTCATGCTTGGCTCAGCGCCGCTGGTCTCGTCAAGTCGCAGCAATACAAAAGTGTCTCTTTGTTATGTTAATTTTAGGGGTTGCTCAGGTTCGCTCGCTACTCGCCATCCTGCTTCGCCTTGCCACTATTCAACGCACGGCGATCTAGTGATCTTGTTGCAGTGGAGTCGGTAGCGTTTGGCTAATTTGTTTGTCGCGACATTATTCTGCTGTTTGATACGCGTACTCAACGGGAAGTAAATATTTTCTTATTATACACACACACAATGAACCTGTTGAAAGTGTCTTTATCTGCCATGTGTTTGCGCAGCGTGTGGCGTAAGCATGCAGAGGCATACACGTACATAGATATTTCTTTATCCATATGCATGTGTATGTGCGTGTATTTATAGCGATGACTTTGTACTATAAATCGTACGCGCATGAACTTCCTTCTTTGCATGGATACATTTGTTGTTTTGGTTTCGCATATATGTACATATGTACATGTATGTATGTATGTTAGTAGATAGTAGTATAACAGCGAGATAAGCCACTATTTACATATTTGACAATGAGGAATTTTTGCTTGATAATAATGGCTTTGTATATGTGTTATAACAACTAAAAAACAGATGTGAAATCTTCATAATTATTTCTCTTTAATTTCGTTAGAAATAGATATAAATCATTTTATAAACAGTTTAAAGCCCTCTGGAATGGTCTCTAGCCTTCTTAAGGACATCAAAATAGTCAGTGCTTACTTTGATTTATCCTCCAGTCTATTTTTAATCTTCCCGCATATACTCACAACCGCACGCACACATTCGTCTGCTGTAGCAGAGGGTCAGTTGATCGAAAAGCCTTCGCTTGATTTCTCTTACATATTTGTAATTATTTTGTTGAGTTTCTTGATTTGTTTGCAGAGAATCATTTTGTGTAATGGCCAGTTGTTTATACATATTAAACTGCCACAGCCACTTGCAACAAGTGTAAGTGCGGGGGCTGACAATGCGCACACAGTGTGGTCACTACAGTTGGCTGGTCAGGCGTCAAGCGCAGACATTACGACCAAATAAGTAGAAAGAGAAAGTTGTCCCAACCATTTTGGGCGTCTACTAATGTGCACGCCAAAGAAACGCAGTAAAAAAAAACAAAAACAATTATATAAATAACGAAAAACAACAGTTTGCCATAGTTGAGTGTGGACTTACGGAAAGAAGAAAAAGTGAGGAAATGTTAACTTCGGGTGCACCGAAGCTATAGTACCCGAACAGTTTCTATGGTAGCTTTATGCTCTAGTGATCCGTGAACTGTAGTTTCGACAAATAGCCAGCTGCTTTGGAAGAAAAGGATGTTCGCGAAATTTCAGATCGATCACAATTCAGAACCTAAGGAACTAGTTCGCCTATATACAGACAGACAGACGGACGTGGTCAAATCAACTTTATCAAACTGATCATTTATATAATATATAGGCTTTCTATAGTCTTTCTGGTTTTTACAAATCTCGTAGCACACTCTAAACCTCTTTCAATCACAGCCATTGGTAAGAGTGTTTACTAACTTCGAAGTGTTCAAAAAGTGCCTCAGCAAAGCCAAGCAAATTGTGTGGTGGTCGTAAACTTGAAAACGTCAATTTGACATTCACTTTCAATGGTATAAATATGCATATTTTTAGCTTAAAAGTAGAACGCACTTCGGAGTTTGCGTGGATGAAGAAAGGAACTTGAAATCGACGCGTAAAAAAGTGAGCGTTGAAATAATTCGTGGGTTTTCCGGTTACAGACGAAAACTAGACAAATACTTATTATGTACACACAAAACTATAATGATATATTTAAAGAGCCTACGCAAATAGTTGGGTTCTGCAATTTATTGTCAAGACAAAAAACTGAAATTGACATTGGTAAAGCGACAACGAATCAGACACTTGGTGACCATAACTTGAAAGCAAGTGTACCGACGATTGTCGAGGCAAAACAAATGAGTTGCGTTGCGTGTGCTGAAATGGCTAAAATGGGTGTAGTTGAGTAATAAATGTCGTAGGCCGACACAAAAACCAAAATTACAAAAAACAAAAAGGAACGAAAAAAGATTTAAAATTAAAGCTCACTAAGCTAAGAAAGATAAGTGACAGGTTTGTCTACGAACATGGCTTGAGTGTCACACAGTCGAAGACAAAGACGAAAATGTCGTTTCACTGGAATGAAATGACACAAAAAATTAAATATCTGAAAGATATATTTAACATTTTGGAAATAATATAGAAAAAATCAGATAAAAACTATTTATAAAATATTAAAAAAAAAGAAATAAGTAATTATT
>NW_017537268.1:976963-979055 GCF_001853355.1 Bactrocera latifrons | reverse complement strand
ATAATAAAAAATATAATAAAAAAAAAAAAATAAAAATAAAAAACGAACTAGTCTGCTTTTTGCTCACTATGTACTTTATAGTATTATTTATATAACTAAGTAGGTGGACACACATCCGATTTATTGTATTAAATGTCTGGCATTTGACAATTGCTGCAGCAGCTGTTGCTCAACTTCTTAATAAGTAGGCAACACTCAAAGTCATCACTATTATTATACAAGATTATCTTTTATTGCTGCCGAGTGGGTTGCTTTTAAAGGCGCGCACAGAAGTGAAAAGCACTGCTGTTCCAAATATACACATACATACATACATATATTTAACCATTTTTTCATATTTTCGTACTAACAAATTGCTGCACTTGAACGCAATAGAAACTTGTCTTGCCTAAACTACCCACTGGCGCACTATTTTTATTTTCACTACTTCTTACAATGCTATGTAAACATATACATATCTATATATACATACATGTGCTTGTAGTTATGCTTTTTGTGCACGACAAAGCGCTGCATTAAAGCAATTGGAGTTATTCCATCGCCAAGCCATTTGTATGCAACACTGCGCTGTCGTGTCGAGGTCCCTACCTACGCTTTGCCTTTGTGTGCGTGTCTATGAGTGTGCTGTGAATCTGCCGACTGTCCGACTGTCGTCGCATATAAATATGCATAATTAAAAATGTAGTAAAACTAAAGCAAATAAATATAAATAATAAACCTAAAAAATATGAACAATGCCTGCGTATTTCCGTGACAATGGAAAGTAAATTAATACATACACACATATATACACACGCATAAATATATAATTTAAGAAAAGTAGTTCAAAGCAATGTCTCATCGTTAAAGCGTGCATGTAAATATATGTTTGTGTATAAAGTCTTATTAAAGCTCCAAAAAATGGCACACGCACTCACCCGGCGGCTCAGCCGCACTCAATCACGAAAAGTAGCAACCGTGAGCACTTTTGTTTTCGTGGATTTATGTCGTAATTCTGAGGGACGCAGCATATGAGGTCTATAGTATATGAGTGGGGGGCGGCGTTTGTTTATATGAGGCACGCAGCTGCTTTTGGTAACAAATTTACGTGCACAACAACAAATAATGTATATTAGCTGCATAAATTAAGAAAAAGAGCTTAAGTGTTTCTTTTGTAAAATTTATTTATAGAAATATTTTCTTGTACTCTACTGCGTATGATTTATTTTTTCCTTTGTTGTGTCTAGCAAATGGAAATTTCCCAAGCTATTTTGGTGCATAAATGCAGCACACGAAGTTCATTGGAACTTGAAATCGCTTAAAACCAATAATATATTGGTTTCTGTCAAGAAATTAAGGTATTGTGGCATTCAAACCTGAAGCAGTGGGTGGGGAATTTTATTCCTTCTTCTGTTGTAAAATAAAAGTAATGAAAATAAATAAAAAATAAAATCAAAATTATTAGAACAATATGACCAATAATAAATAAAACAAGAAAAAACGTTAAAGATAAATACCCTTCACAGGTGCATTTATGTACTATATGTTCAGTTTGTATGGAAGCTATATGCTATAGTTAACCGATTGGAACAATTCCTTCGGAGATTACATTGTTGCCTTAGAAAATTATCTATACCAAATTTCGTGAATATGTCTTGTCAAATGTGAAAGTTTTCCATACAAGAACTTGATTCCGATCGTTCAGATTATATGACAGCTATATGTTATAGTTAACCGATCTGAACAATTTCTTCGGAGATTACATTGTTGCCTTAGAAAATTATCTATACCAAATTTCGTGAATATATCTTGTTAAACGTGAATGTTTTTCATACAAGAACTTGATTCCGATCGTTCAGTTTATATACCAGCTATATGTTATAGTGGTCCGACATCGGCAGTTCCGACAAATGAGTAGCTTCTTGAAGAGAAAATGGTGTTTGCAAATTTCAAAACAATATCTTAAAAACTGAGGGACTAGTTCGTATATATACAGACAGACGGATATGGCTAAATCGAATCAGCTCAACATACTGAAAAAAAATTAAGAAAAGGACAAATAGAAAATAAAGTGAAAATTTTAAAAACAAAAAAAATATGACAATTAATAAAT
>NW_017537268.1:966057-976337 GCF_001853355.1 Bactrocera latifrons | reverse complement strand
ACCAATGTTAAGAAGAAAATATTAAAATTTAAAAAAATAAATAAAAAATGAAAAAATATTTTGTTACTTATACATTATTATTATACTTATTTGAAGCAATTTTAATTTTTATATTTGAGCTTTACTAAAATATACTCAATTTGAAGTTAAATCTATACATCAAAAGTTACTAGCCCTTATTACTTACGTATATTTGTATATTATACTGTATTCATATTGAATTACTATAAACAGACTTTAAATATGAAACAGCAAGCTAATTTTTCCCCTCCATTTCTCTTTCTTTACAGGTGAGTGTTCTTATCTTAGCGATAAATGCAGGCAAACGAGTGAAAACAAAACCAACAACGCAACGCCTATGTCAACAATAAACAACCAAACAAATCACCTGTCAATGTCATATGCACATAGATAAGGCGATCAAGAGTTGATAACGTCATAAGTGTATACACGTACAGTACTTTTGTAGTGGTGTGTGGCGGTGCCTGCAATCGCAATTCACCGATTGGTTCGATTTCTTCGCTGCTCATGCGTATGTACATCCGCTCATTTGTATTTGTAATCTGCCTATTAGTGGGTGTTTACGAAACAGGTGGCATCACTTACTTACGACGCAACTGAGCGATTGTTCAGCACCCGATGCTGCGCCGATTGACTGACAACCACTTGTCACACAAGTGCAGATTTATGAGTATTTGCTTGCTTCCCTACTTGTTGGCTGAGTGTTAGCACTTGGAAGCCTAATCACACGTACTTAGCCCGGCCGCCTAAATTATGCGAATATTACCGCTAAGTTCATTATAATACGTTTTACAGTTATTATTTTCGCATTTGCTTGATTGTCTGTTAATTTGTGTGGACGCAATGCGCTTTAATATATTATTATAAATGGGTTTAAACTAAGTAATTTATTTCCAACTAGTCGTTCCACTTTTTCCCAGCAATAAAAATTGCAGATTTATTACACTTCCAGTTGTTGAACATCCTTGCCAAGTTGTAACTTCCGTAGTTCGGAATCAAGTATTATGTTCTTTAAACCGTTAAACCGTTCGAGATTTGTTTGTGGATACGAATATGTAAACATAATGACAATTATCAGCATCTTGGTTATTTTTCGAAATCTATGTGGAATTGCATCTATAACTGCGTACATACATATGTATGTAAATATATACAAATATTTCTTGCAAATTCCTATAGGCCCTCGCACGTAAATTTGTTTGCTCACTTTGTTAGTGTTATCCGTCAGCGTTGCATTTTCGCACATTTGCATTTCAATGCATTTTTGATTTATTAACAATGGGTGCGGCTTCCTTTTAAGGCTGTGTGTGCAATTAGAAAACGGAATATTATTCGAGGCAAAAAATATATTAGAGAAACACTATAGGTGACATGGAAGACAAAGAAAATCGAACACAGTGTTGCAATTAGCAAAATTTCATTAGTCGCCACATACAAAGTCTTTGAAAGGCAAAATTTTGAATGCATACTGGTTGACTTAGAGAGCTGTTCAGGCAGGTATAAAATAATCTATGACTCTTAAAAAAATTAAATATAGTTTAAACGAAAGAAAAACGAAACGAAGTAAAATAATATAACAAATAAGATAAAAAATATWAAAAAAAAAAATTTAAAAAAAAATAAATAAAAAAAATTAAAAAAAAATAAGAAAAAATTAAAGGAAATATAAAAAAATAGAATAAAAAAATTAAAAGAATTGCTAAAAAAAATTTGTTCCGTCGAACCTCATTTTTTTCATACAATCGACTGTTAGGTGATTATGCAGAGAAATATACACAAAATAAGTACAGAAAAACCAAAACTATAATATGATTTGTTTTTGAGTTAGCACTATGGCCAATTTGAAAATCTAATTTTGAAAAAAAAAAGAACGCGTTTAAAGATAAACTGATAAAGTATATGTCTACATTTTTAAAAGCTGTAACTCAAAAAACATTAGAAATACTCTTTTGAAATTTTAGTATATTATATTTAAAGGTAGAGACTATTGAAATATACAAAAACCAAAAATTTTAATTTTTTTGAATATTCACACCAGATGTGCCCCTTAAAAAGCCGCCAGGAAGGTCGCTTCTGCTTGGTTGTCGCTAAAGTGACGTCACAATTTTTGTATTATTATTTTTTAATTAGGTTGCTTTGTAAAAAGTTGAAGGAAAAGAATTAGAAATCATAAAATCACCCAACTGAAAAAAATGAAATAAAAATATATTTTCGTTTGATGTTTTGCGGCCCTCATATTTTTTATTTGTCAGAATTTGTTGTATTTTAAAGGTATAAGGCCATACAGTCTGCTCAATCTGTTTCATATCTTTCTCAGTGTGAAAATGCATTCTGAGGTTATGTCGAGCTCCAAAAAGTATCAAATTACATTAAGACAAATCGCTACAATTCAAAACGCAATAAACCAAATTTACACAAACACACATTCACACACGCCTAATTACTTAATCAAACGCTAATTATAACATTATAACAATTGATTATAATTTCGCCAGCTTTTTTAATAGCATGCTGGAAGAATTGTACTTAATGAGCCCCCAACTCGCCTCAAATTCGCCTCATTTTACAATTTTTTCCTAAAGCAATTAAACGCCATTTAATTGTGCAAAGACAAGGTCGGTCCTAAGCAATCAGCTGCGTATTTAAAGTGGAACGCGGCTTCCGAAAATCCGCAAACATAATAAGCCGATTAATAACACGAGCGAAACGAGCGGCGTGGAGTTCAGAGTCAAGTGGGGCGGCTGGGAAACAAGTGCAATTCAGCGGCGTGCGAATGCGTGCGCACAACTCAACCTACACCACATACACACATATTTAGTTGTGTTTGTATAAGTGCAAGTGATATCATATATTGTGTGCGCCTGCAGTCAGCGTCCGACCACAATCCAGTTCAACCGCAAATTTTCAACAGCTTTTTTCTACAAGTAACAAACAACAAGCAAACGCCCAGCGCTGCGTGCACTTAAATGTGGAATTCGCATAAAATTAATAAAAATAATAATATAGCAAACATACGTACAACAGCTGTTGCTGAAATTTATGTCATTTGCTATTGTTGTTGTGGTTGCTAGACCGACGCCAACCGCCGCGCATGCCAGTTGGTAGTTGCTATTTCCGCGCTGTCATTTGCGTATGTGTGTGTATGTATGTTTGTGTGTATATCTCCCTCCGGCTGCATTTATTTACACTAGTTTATGATCGTTTCTTGGCGGTGTATGAAGTCGGAATATAAAGTAACTATTTCGCTGTCAATATCACTGCAATTTATGACTTAGAAGCAAATCACATTAGCAAATATAAATATTAACCGAGACGAAAGCGCTGCTCCCTCGAGCGAACGTGCGAAAATAGCTAATACTAAAGTTCGAATTCCCAAATCCCCGAAAACGGTTGAATCAGTGCGATTCGAATGTTAGTACATACACATATACATACATGTTAATACATATGTATATGCATGCACATATATACAAATATGCGTGTGTTTGTTTTTGCTGATTCATAGACAGGTTGTCAATATTGTACGTGTGTGTATGTACATATGTAATTTTAGTTAATTTGCAGTACAAAGAAACGGTTCCTGTCATTAAAGATTTAATAAAATGAGTGTGAGTGACTGGATTTCACATACATACATACATACATCCGGCAAATGAAAGCAAAACCTATAACCGTGTATGGTTATACACTAAGTATACATGTTCTTATCTCAGAAACTGACATTTTTAGCTAATTTAAACACACATAAATTACATGGAAGTAGATATGTATATATGGTATGCAATAGGTTGAGTCGAAAATTCACTTTGGAAAATATCTTCTTAGAAACCGCTAAGAAAGGCTATTCAAGTCTTTCTGTATTGAATTAAGTAGGTAAGATATCCATAATCAAATGTCATCAAAAAAATAAAAAACAAGTTAAAAAAAATTAAGGAAATTACAAAAAGAAAAAAAAATTATTTATAAAATTAAAAAAGAAATATAAAATAATGAAAAAAAATTAAAAAAAAAAAATAAAATAAAAAAGATTTTAAAAAAATTTAAAAAAGAAATATAAAAGAATGAAAACAAATTAAAAAAATATTTAAAAAAATATAAAAAAGAAAAAAAAATTTTTTTTATATAAGAAATAAAATAAATATCTTAAAATAATCAAACTTAAATTTTTAAGACATCTTTTTGTAGAGCAATTTTTCAGAGAATTCCCTATAAGCTCTATAAAACGAGATATTTTTGCAAGCAGTTGGAAGAAAGGTACACTTTTTCTAGTTGATATTGTGAAAAAGTTTTAATATTACTTGGAGAGTCTTTCTTTGAGTTATTTTACTGAGTACCAAAAAAAATGTTTAATTTTTTTTTACCCACCCTAATTTGCATATGCACAAACTTCTATATTCATACAATTCGCGAGCCCGAAATGTGTCATCATTTTAGATGCTAATAATTCGGCAGTATGTGGGAATCGAGATTTCCTAGCGGCCACCCATGAATATATACATATGTATGTATGTATATGAGTATATGCATACTTAAATATATATACATACTTGTATATGTGTATTTGAATAAACCCATGTATACCTGTTCAAGTATCTAACTAATAAGCTCCGTCTACTGCCAGGCTAACTGCTTATATGAGAGGGGATAGAAGGGATCTCACACTCAATTTGTATACTTTGACTGTCGCTTGAAATCAGCGCTCGACACGCTGTTCTTCACTGCAGTATAAAGTTCATGTTTTGAATTTAAAATTTGTACATCTTTATTTATTTAATTATGCTGTTTAAATGCAGAGTGTAAGTCAACAAATTTTAAGTGCAGCTTCTTGGAAATGTTTGCGAAATTTTAGATAATAAGTAAATGAAATGTTAAAAATAAAAGTAAAATGTTAAATTTCAATATTCTTAGTTTAGGTGTATGTATATAACAGAAAGCAAGCGATTTCAAATAATTTTGAATATTTCTTGTGCTTAGAAATTGTCGGTTGAAAATAATTAATGGCTTACTACTTGTTTTCGATTCGTGAGCAGTTAGACAGCGGTTAATCGAACAAACCATTGATATGTTTTCAGAGCCGGAAAGGAAAATTTTTCCAAAATGGCTTTAAAATTTCACACGGTCTTTTTTTTACACAATACTATGAGCTAAAATTAGAAAGACTTTGTTTATACTTTTAAAATTATTTACTTTTTCTTCAAAATTTATGTCATCCCCTCTCAAAGTTATCCCCCTTGGCGCAAATGCACTTATGCCAAAGGTTTTTCCAAGCTTCGAAACTGCAGACATGGTTTATGCAAATATTTGCACTTAAGGCCATAATTTAATGCGCTGTCTGCAAGAACTGCTAAAGTCAAATGTTTTGCTCTCTTAAAAGTCTGTATTTATTCCTGAGAGAATATAAAAACATTTTTGTGCGTTGCTTTTATGACTTTGCCATAAGCAAACATATTTATAAGCCGCTATAAAGCGTTCCATTATTGCTTTACTTAACAAGTTTTCTGCTAATATTGGCTTTTTCTAAAATTTTCATACACTTGCAGTTATTTTTATGTGTGCTTTTACACATAACCTCTACCTAAATGTTTGTGCTTGCATTTCGTTGTATTTGCTCTTGTGCTTCTTGTGGGTCCACGGGTGGAGCATTGGAAACGGCAATTCATGCAAATTCTTCAATACAACAAGCGGCGAAATTGCCGACCGACTGTCGTTTTATTGACTCGGGCGAAATTGTGCAAATTGTTTTAGCCGCTCTTTACAGGTACACGTATACATACATACCCGCATATTTGCGCTTTTATTGCCATTGAAGATTTTATGTTATTTCCTGCGCGTAAAATATCGCCAGCGCAGCTTTTCTGCTACTCCACTTCTGAACTGTTGTTTTTGTTTTTGTTGTGGCATGCAGTAGTACCGTTACAAGTATGGCGTTGCAGCAGCAACTGTGTGCGAAGAAACACACTTCTGCAAAAGTGTACTTATGCCACACCTACACATGCTACCCACGCATCTTGCAGAGCACTCATACGCTATGGCCGACGCACGTGTGTGGAAGCTGCTGTGTCGCCATTTGCGTTAACGCCGTTGCGCATAACAACTTTCATTTTTCGCTTTGCCACCAAAGCCATTTATGACTGCATATATCCAAGTGTGTGTTTGTGTGTGTGCGCGCCCCAAAGCGTGTGAAACAATTAAGTGTGAAGTGGTGCAGCTTTTTGCACTTTGGCGCAGCGAAAATTGTGTTTGGAAACAAATCTGTTTTGAGTCACATTATTTTATATGCGCCATGGTAACGAGTTCCCGCCAACAGCTGTGATTAGTTGTGATCTCGCTAAATTATTACACATTTGCATATGAAAAAGTCGACTGACTTCACTCGTTTAATAGCGCGACATGGCGTGGCAGAAATAATGTAAAATCTTCAGATCTCAAGTAATTTTTTATTTGTTATTTGCACTGTGTGTGTCTTTGTGTTTTCTTTTCTCAAGTTACACATTGTCAACTGTCGTTGCTGGCAGCGCTGCAGGCAGCAGTGGCGGAAACAGAAGGGGCTCACAGCACACCACTCATGTTTCCCGACTCGTGCAGCGTAGCGTGACTGCTGCTGCTGCTGCTGCTGCTACAGTTGCGGTTGAGGCGGATTTCATTATTATTTCTAATTTTATATGTACGAGCAAGGCACACACATTTGTACATATGTACGTACATTCATTATAACATCATTATCTGTTATTTGTCTCAGGCGACACAAGACAAGATAAATGCTGCAAGCAAAAACTAAAAATGAAAAAGAAAATAAAAAATGAAAAATTAAAGAAATGTGGCCACGCATCGTTGCCGTTGGCGTAACTGCGTTTGAGCACCTAGCGCTGCCACATGTACACACATACGCACATGCATAACACACTAACTGCCCGCCACAACAACAACGACATGTGTGTAATGAGAGTGAAAATGAAATGCGAAAGTAAAGCGGGACACTCACTGCCATTGGAGTAGTTAACGTTTGTGTAGCGTACGCTTTTGTTGTTATGTCTTTTTCCAATAAAAGTAGCATTGTGGGTTTGTTACGATTTTTTGCCATTTTTGCTTTGTCCCTTTTACCTTAGAAAGTAAGTTGTTGGAAAATAAACTTGCGGCCGCAGCTAAAAGTGAGTCAAAAGCTGATTATGCGGTTTGTTGCGCATGCGCGCTTCAGCGACTGTCTTCGAGCTTAACAGCTTTGTTAGCTCGGCGACGTCACCGCAGTATTCGCGCGCAAAAATATCATGATAATGCCATTACAAGCGTATTCTGCGGCACAAATGGCTGTTTCTTTCACACTTCCTTTGCTCTGCATTCGCGTCTTGTCAGGTTTGCGTTCTACAGCACTGCCATTTGTTATGCGCATAATTTGCACAATTATTATTAATATATGGCACCTAATAATCACATTCGTTGTTTTGTAGTAAATATAATTAAAGTTGACAATTGATTTCCTGTTGTAAAATCAAATATACTGGCTTAACCGTTGTTCAGTTGGTTATTGTATTTGGTTCAGCATTACTGTGAGACTGGCAAATAGAACAAACAGCTGGTATACTACACAGCATGAGATTGTATCACTTTAATGGGGCAGGGGCCGATGGTTTACCGATCGAGCTTTTCAAATACGGCGGTCAAGAACTGACAAGGTGCATGCATCAGCTTCTATGCAAGATATGGTCGGATGAAAGCACTGCAGACGATCGGAACTTAAGTGTGCTCTGACTCTGGGATAAACCTGCTTAATATCGTCTATAAGGTTTTATCGATCGTAGTGTAGAAAAAATTGTATCTGTGCAACCTCCGAAACCTCGTCAAGAAACCCTCGTCTGATATTTCGGACTCTTTTTCCATAACTAGTCTTGCAGTTCGATGTTTTATTTTCTCTTCTTTTTCTACCTCCTGACTGCTTCTTCAATAGTTGTTATGTGGTTGTTGTTTTTGTAGCGGCTGAATTCTGCCGAGTTGTCAGTCCTTGGCCGGGTAAAAATCTGGTTTCGTTCCAGTTATGTAGATCAGACTGTCGTGGGAGCTGCTAGTGTGGTGTGTCTGCTTTGCTTTCATGCCTGCATATTCTGCTTGTAAGATTGCAGTGATCTGGTAGACGAAAGGCGATGTCGGTATCAAATTGTCCTGAGCAAATTGAATGAGCGCCTAAAACTTTTCCTCGAAATGCTTAGTCGGTGAGGAAAATTTCTCCGAAATGGCTGGATCGATTGACTTGAAGATTTCACACGACGATGCGAGTTAAGAGGTTACGTGGGTTATCAAATTTCCAAGTAATCGTCTTTTTGAACTTGAACTTTTTGGAAAACATTCTAGATTACAAAATGTTAAAGACAAGCGCAATAAAAGTGTAGCAGATAAAAACTTAGGGAGAGCGGCTCGTCGGTATAGACCGTCCAACTACTTAAATCATTGATTATTTTCAAAGACGATAATTTCTCAGAAACCAGTCAAGCGTTCTTATTGAATATTTTCTCGTGATTGATCCAAGAATTTTTCTTTTTCGAATACAGCGAATTTTTTCAAGGCAAGTTGTAATAAATAAACTAATTTTTTGATCTGAAAAAAAAAAAAAACAGTGAAATTGGGCATCTTTTCGGCCGTCAAAACACACTTAACCCCTCAAGCAGTACTGATTACACATTCTTACATCATTACCAATAATGAAAGCTTCACTATTAATTTCGCAAAATCACCCAAACACCCTCATTCGGCAGTAAAGATATTTTTCGCCAACTCACTGCGGTGCAGGCATGCAGAAAGCTCCTTGAAAATGTCTGTAAGAATCACAAGTATTCGAATCATTTCACCGAAGCTCAGGCTGCATGCATTTGGACATTTGATTAGCAAAAAATACATAAAAATCCAATCAACCGATTCCACCGAAATTTCCAATCTTTGTTTATTTACCCAGAAGATTTGAGCGAGCGCATACGGCTCTATGCTCTTTGGTAATGTAAATACACGAAATCAAAACAAATATATAGGAATACCTGATAAAAGTTGCACGCCAAAATAACATAAACAATCATAAAATGGCAATTTTTTCTTTTTGTGCGCGTTCGCGAACTGCGAATGAGCCGAACAATGGGCGAAAATTGCGCCACCGCGTACGCCCGAATCAGGCCAGGTTGCCGGAGGTTAGCAGGCCATTGAGAAGTGCTGACCGAAGCGAAAACAACAGTTAAAGACACAACAACACACCTTAAATTTGAAATATGATTTTCGAGGCAAAAAACAAAAAAAAAAAAAATCGAAAATAAGTTATAAAAGTGTACGAAATGAGGGCACAAACATATTTAACTGACAGACAGACGCGCTTTATTGGAGCTTGAAATTTCCGACGCGCAGCTTAAAAATCATAAAGAAACGAAATGAAATGAAAGAAAAGGTCGCGCAAATCAAAGCTAAAGGAACGGCTCGGCTAAAGCATTGGCAACCCTGACGCGGCGCTTCAATTACTTGCGCCTGCTTATGTACTTATCCGCATTGAATTATTTGTGTTGACCTTTTTCTCGCATTGGCGTTATTTATTTTAGATATCCCATTGGCTTAGCGTTGTTGGCTGTCCAAGCCCCGACTCAAATGAGTCGCTTGAAATGGCTTTGTGGAACAAGTTCCAGCGCCAGGTGACCGCTTCCGTTGAGCTAGACAATCGCCGCCTGGCCATGTGTGTGTATGTGTGTTTATAAATTTTTGTTTTGTTTTGCTTACAGTGTTGTTATTTTTGTATGTGCGGTTATATGTGTATTGGGTTTGCGTGTTGTTTGCCTAAGTCAAATTTGTCTCTGACGTACTCAATCCCCGATTAGTGGAAGGCAATACAAATGTACGCCTTCGCCTCCTACCAAGCGGCTTTATCTGTGGCTGTATGATGTCATTTGCGTGCTTTGTTGTTGTAGCGTTTTTTACGAGCTGTCATGAGCGTCTTTGTTAGCGTGAATGCATAATTACTTGAGCGTTTTCGTAAAGGCAAAATTCTGAAATTAACAAAACATTTGAATTTTGCTCAAATCACCACCCAAAGGAGTTGATAACACGAACACAACAGAATATGTTGAAAAGAGAATAACAAAAATGCTAAATTTATTTTATTTCACTTTAAAACTGTCTAAGCGAGGTTCATAAACCCCGTCGAACGGTTATGAAGAAATAAAAAAATAATAAAAATCTGTAAACCCGAATGAAAGAAATGAAAAAAATGAAAAATTATAAAATAAAGAAAAAATAAA
>NW_017537268.1:962660-965847 GCF_001853355.1 Bactrocera latifrons | reverse complement strand
AAAATTATAAAATAAAATATGAAAAAAAATTGATGAATTATAAAAAATGCATAACAGTATAATACAAAAAAATAAAAGCAATAAAAACGAAAAATTATTAAGAGAAAGCGTCGGTTAAACAAATTCTAAGCGCCAAACGACGCGAAAGTAGCGCTGCCAGCTAATCATAATTCTAAATTGTCATTACCTTGAAAACTTTACAAGTCCGGTTTTCTGCGGCTGCTTGAGAGTCGTTATGCCTACAATGTATGTGCATGTGTACATATGTATGAATGTAAAAATCCATGTAAAAAGTCGGCACAGCGCTGTCGAAAAGTAATGAAATTCGCGCAGCACAAAAAAATGTGAAGTAATAAACCGCGCGCGCTGACTGGGTGACTGACTGACCGACTAACTGCTCGAGTGAGCTTGCGAAAAACAGCTACCTGGGCCTGCAACAGGTTCAGACGCACACACACACATACGTACGTTCAAATGGGCGCGATAAAGCGCTTTATGAAATAATTGTGTTATTATTAGAAATTGCAGAACAAAACAAATGTGGCTGGAAGAAATAGAAAAAATAACAGAAAGGAACAAAAAACACAAAAAAATAACAAGATGAATTATTAAAAAACCATTATAAAAAATATGCAAAAATATGCAGACACCAAAAAATAATAGCAAATGCCGCCCGACAACCGAAATGCCGAAAGCAAAATAGAGAAGACGCGAAGTAAGCAAATGTTCTCAGCTTGCTGTGTAAACAAACGAGCATGATTGTGTGACATTCAATACACAGCGTATTGCGCCGACTGATGACAGCGTAATTGCACACTTACACATTCGCACAAATTGCACTCAGTCGGCAGCGTCGAATTAACAACAGCTGATTGATAGGCGTCGTTACAGAGTTGCTAATCAGAAATTCCATCGTCAATGTCATCACTCCAGTCTCTTAAGCTTTTTTGCAATTGCTGCTGCTGTCGCTACAATTTTAAATGCCGCGCTGTGATGCTCCAGTAACAGAGCCTCAATTCAGCCGAAGCTGAAGCCGCCACGTGTGAGCATGTGTGCGAAACGGCCTTATTTATGGCGCACAAAGCCATTCATCTGCCATGTTTGATAATTAGACTGACTTACTTACCATGGTTGTTGTGATGGTTATTGGCACAGTCGCTTGTTTACAGAATTCGAAATTAATCACTCGCATTTGACGCGGCATTTCAAAGCGCTGTAATAGTTTTTAATGTCTTAGAAATTAGTCATTAAGAAAAGCAATAATAATAAGAATACGAATTTCATCATATTTAAAAGGGGAACTACGCGTATTCACACGAAGACACTTTTTGGTTTTATTCCTTCGAAGATACAAGATCCCGGTGGCACAGCTGCCTCAAACTGGAGACATTCGTTTGCAACCAGTAATTACAGTGAACTATCTAGGGCTCAGCCTGGATAGGAAGCTTTCATGAAAGCCGAATATCGAAGAGGGGTCCAAAAAGACATCGATTGCCTTGCACTGCTATAGAGGAGACATTGATAAAAGGTTGGGTCTCTCACTAGAAATGGTTCTCTGGCTGTATGACACCATAGTTTTGCCCATAGACAGAAGGTATATGGTTGCTAAAGTTACCATTAGACTCAGAGAGTCTGGTTCCTAAAAGAACACATGTCTGAACATCCCCTCTCACTTTCATATCGGATCACTTGGATCACGGACTTGCCAAACCGAAATCTGCCGGCTCCTTCTCTACCCATACACCAGCGAGGAAATTGTGAGTTTCTTTACGGATGGGTCAAAGCTTGGGGGGAGATTGGTGGAGGGGGTTTCTGTCAGGAACTCTGTATCAACACCAACATCAAACTTCCTGATTATTGTGTTGTTTTGCAGGCCGAGGTAGCAGTAGGTTTACTGCTCCGAAGTGCCGCCTGCTTCAGCGAAGTGAACTCATTAACAGTGCTGGTCGAAGAGTGCCTAACCTCGCTATAAGTAGCATCGAGTGTCTTTGTGATAAGGCTGTTATGGGTGTTAGCGTCTTTTGCTCCAAGATCGATCACAAGAGATCTAGTGAACTCTTTGGCCTCAGTAATCGTAGGTTTTCCCTGGTTTTGGGGGTTAAAGGAGGTCAAAACTTAAACACTTATGAGCGCATACTTTTAGACAAAAACACGAGCTCTAGTTTTCAAGCTAGTTCGAAGTAAAGTTCAACAATCCTTATCGATACCAATCAAAAGTTAGACTCCAAAAGATATAATTAATTTTTTAAGGTCTCTCACGAAAATCACTTATCAACAATCTCGTGGTCTTCTAAAATCAATGGAAAAAACCAACCCTTAATCATGCAGCTTCGATATTATTAATGGCCTACCGAAACAGTTAACGACTCGGTACAAGCTCTTTCAATCAAATACGAAACAAGTTGGCAAGTATAATTAAAAATCAATTGACAGGTGTTGGGCATCAAGTCGCCGCTTAAGCGAATCCATAATATAAATAACAAAAACATGTACAATAAAAAGCAATAACAATAAGAACAAATACGCAAGGCGCTAATAGGCTCAAACAAATGGCACAATCAAAAGCTTAAGAAAAGAACGAAAATTTCATAAAAAATATTTCCAAGATGTTGCTTTTGTTGCTATTGTGCGCATTAATGACTTCTGATTACCAGAAAAATATTTTAAGCACAAAAAATTGCCGGTAAAACGTAGGCAAAAAATAACTTTTATTTAATACCTTTAAGGCTGCTACTTATTGTGCTTTTGGTTAGCAAAGCCAGTTATATCAAATAATGTTAACTCGCATAAATAGCCGTGGTAACCAAATTTAGACAAATAAACGCGTCTGTATCTTGTGTTTAATGAAAATTGACACTTCCAACATTAAAAACGACAAATATGGGCATCAATCAAAAGCTGTAATGTTGGGTTTTTAATAACTGTAAATAGAGAAAAAATTATAGGAAAGAAATAATGGATGAATAAGCTTGTTCAATGGACTGATTTAGGCATGATGTGAACGGCGCTTGAGTGGTAATTGCTATTAGTTGCAAGGTTGGAGAGAAAACGTTTATGGAAAAAAAAACCAATTAAAGCTTAGAAATTTGAAATTGAATAGCACGGAAATAAAATGAATACCTGAAAAGTAAATAAGGCAGAAAAACAAATAGTAAAATGAAAAAAGTAATTAAATTAAAATTTTTTT
>NW_017537268.1:950125-962312 GCF_001853355.1 Bactrocera latifrons | reverse complement strand
AATGTAAGTAAAAGAAAGATAAAAAATCAAATTAAAAATAAAAAAAATTCAGAAAGGAATAAGAAATTAAAAAATAAAAGGAAATTAAAAAATCAAAATCGGCAGTTCCGACAAAGTTTAGCGACTTATTATCTATTTTCCAAGATACTAAAAGAGACCCTAAACTATTGCAATCGGATGATTTGTTTTTGTGTTACAAGTGCAGCCAATTTCAAAAATGTAGTTTTGAGAAAAATTCGCCTTAATGTTGTATTAATGTGTTGGAAAAGTCTTTGAAATATTAATTTAAAATTTTAATATGTTATTTTTAAAAATATAGACTACAAAATAAAAACAACAAAAAATATTTTTTCGAAATTTCACTTTAGGCATTAAAAATTCTGTACAGTATACTAGAGAATTTCGTATAATTTGTAATAAATTCAAGACAGTAAATGCATTCAATGTATGGCACAGACAAAAATTTAATGTTAAAATGCTGATAAAATAACAATAAATATTGAAAAATTGTGAAATTTTCATAACTAAGTCAAGCAGGAACTCGAGCAGTTCGAATTTACATACGTCCGCACCCACAGCTCAACAAGTACTTTATATGAATGAATTGCTTCTTCAAATTTTCAATTTGTTATTGTTTTTCTGTGCTCCTACTTTGTATATTTTACGGCATATAATTGTTGAAAAGGAAATCGTGAGCTAATTCATATTAATGTGTTCGTGTGTGTGTGTGCTTTATGAATAGATTTTATGCAAATTTTAATTAAGCTTTTTGGCAAATAAAATGATTTCTATAGATTCAACAGATGCATACAAACATGCATACATGCCCACACATGTATTGTATTGTATGCGCAGAGTTGTTTCAGTTAGTGGGTGAAAATTTTTAACATTTGTGGACTATGTGTTACAATGTATTTATTATGCTGCAGCGAGAACGACCCAAATTTGAGTGGCTGCAATGGCAAACGACAAGGAATTCAGCGCGAAAAAGTAATAATAATGAAAAGCTGAAATATTAAGTGCAAAGTAAGACGAAACACACACACATAATTGTTGCTTATAAATACAAAAATAAAAAGCTATAATTTTATATACATAATATATTTTTAATTTCTCTTGCACATGATTTTCACAAGTGATTTAATTTGTCATTTAACTTAAAGCGAAAATATGTATAATCTAGCCTCAGATTTATCTGCATACTAGTCGAGCGCATAATTTAGACATTTAGACGCGAGACACTTGCGCGTCGCCGAGCTGCCGTTGTAACCCGCCATCCACTGCCGTGTTTGACGCTGCTTAGTCACGCCTAAAATGAGTTTATTCAAATTGAAATAGAAACTGCTGCACTCAGGTGGTTGAGCGGGTCTATCTTCTATATGATTCGCCTTCTTTCTTCTATATGATTTCCCTTCCTCCTTAGTTGTCACTTCTTGATGTTATATTCTCGTTTTATTCCTTCAAATCGCTGCCAGCTTTGCATGTTAGCATTTGCTTTGAAATCATTTGTAGGTGTTGCGCTCTTAATTGGCTTAGTTGCATATGTTCTCGCCGAAATATGAGTTCATTAAAAATTGTTTTGACTTGTCTTCAGCACCAAAGTTGTAACGCATACATGGAAAACGTAAAATTAGGCGAAATACTCATGTGTGTGCTTTGGAGAATTCCGCATGGCGAAGAGCAGTGTGCTTTGAAAACCGTCGTCTTCAATTAATGCGTGCTAATTTCACTTTTGATTTAAATGAGTTCAAAATAATGAAATGTGGAATGCGCCGAGCAGAAAGTGGAGAATATTAAAATATTTGGAAATCATATACATACATTTGTAAATAAATTGTATGGCTATTATTAGAATTAATGTTGCCATTATTTGTGAAAAATGCTTGAAAGATACTTCCAAATAAATACGTTTTTTTAGTTGTAAACATCACTTTACTTTGATATTCTTATTTATGTAATTTTTTTTGGCTTGTTTATCGCCGATTAATGAATTATTTCTTTGAAGTATCAGACAGTTAAAAGTTTCTAGGTGTGCCATAATACCAAAAATATATATTTTAAATACTTTCCACTAATTTTACTGTCACTGACATTAACTTTTTTCATTAAGCATTAGATATTACTTCTAGGCAAAACAGCTGTTTCGAAAAGCATTTGTTATAAAGTTAAACTGATTCAAGCCAGCAAATATATCTGTCGCTCGTCCTCATTCATATTCGGGGCTGCGTAACATAAAATACGAAGTAAAACAATTACACTCATATCCCCATCAAAGCAAATTTTCATTAGACTTATGCATTGTTGACTTCAAAGCATTTACCAAATAAGCAACATTTGTTAAATGAATATATATTGCTCTATGAAAAACAAACGTAAATTGTCTGAAATTGCAATTATAGTAAAAATATTGCAAATATATCATGCATTTATGACACATTTACAATTTTGCTTACATACTTATGCGCGTATTTATAGCATCCCACAGATGGCGATATGCGCTGCTGTTCATTTATTTTACGCACGCAATACAATGTGTGGCGTATGCGCTCGCACACACTCGCAAAATTATCAATTTAATGATATATACATAATTATTTGCATATACATATGTACATATAAGTATAAAATATTTATAATGAGGAAATGTGTGCGGTTTTGGCGCGTGAGTACGTGCTGAGAATATTTCTAATCCTTAGAAAAATTCCTGCACTGAAGGCACTACAAAGCAACGTACCTGCATGTCATTCAATCAGCGCTGATATACCTACCTACCGATTCCGTCAGATGTGCTAATTCATAATTTTCATAAAAATTTGAAATAAAAACTGATCGTTTCAATACATCCGTCAATCAACGAATATTGAAAAATACGCCAGCGCCAAATGCGTACAGACTTACCCATTTAGGCGCATCTTCGCTGTTTTATACGTGCGTACATGCGTCATTGACATACATGCATGTGTATTGATTTATAAATATGCCGAATATTTATATACCGAAATATTTTAATTCGCAAATTGATATTTAACAGCACTTTACAATCTAACACAAGGTGCTGAAAATATTTCCTTTGAGGCTTAAGAAAATATTTATGATTTTTAGGTGCTTGCGTAGAAATACCGAAAGATTATTTAACTACATATCTATAGCTAACTATATTTATAAATGATGATCCATTTCGAGGATGCCATTCATTTTCAAAGTACCTCTCATCCTTCATACACTGTACTCAAATCATCGCACTTGCGTTTCATTAATGACCTATATTCCCATATATCATATTATTTTATAGTTAAATAGAAATATTTTTTATTTAAATAAAAAATAATAATAAACTTAGTGTTCTTAATAATCGGCGTTTCATTTAGTTAAATTTTGGATTTACTTGATTTCTTAGCCGATCTCCAGCGGCACTTTCGGAAAAGGTGTCTGTAGAGACATACAGTTATTGATCGAAGCACTAGTTAAAGTTTCTATTTTTGACAAAATTATAAATTATTATTAAAAATCTTGATTTTTGAATTTCACAAGTCCATACCTCCTTAAAAAATGTTTTGCCTTCAGAATTCTCCAAATCCCTCTGTTTTTTTTAAATGGCGGATTTTTTAGCTTTTAAATGGCGGATTTTTTAGCTAAGTTCAGTTTTAGGCGCAAAGTTTAAAATTGTACAAAATCGGCTGTGGTTAAAAAAAAAAAATTACTTATCACTACAAAACTCTTATAAATNAAAAAAAAAAAAAACAAATCGCCTATGATTGCTCATCGGCTTTTTAAAGTAAATTAATCGTTTCATTTATACTTGTGAGTAGTGTCTTAATTTATTTATAGTGTACAGCAGTTGCTACTTCTGTAAACCACATATTATCTGGCAGGCCTTTGGATTCTTCTTGCATGAAATCATTTGGTTTCTACAGAATTTTAATGCACATTTTGTGTTATTCGCTTTTATCGCGACTGTGATCAATTAAATAAACTTAATTGCTGTTTAATTTTACAGCAATTTTTTAGTAACTCAAAACAGCAATTGATATTTACTAAGTTCTCTATGTAGATATCGTCATATATATTGGATATATTGGACAGCAGAGGCGTAAAAGTTTATGATACTTATATGTAAGATGATGTAGTGAATCGTAAGCAAAAAAAAACTCATTTAGAGTTTTTGATGACATCTTGTTTTGCATATTAAGTGACCATATATTATATATATATACATACGTATGTAAAGTGTGCTATGCGATTCCATAAAATGTATCTACATGCCATTTGACTTTACTTCTAAATATATATCGCATCGTATTTATTGCACAGGTCTATATAAATATAATATATTGCGCGTCATGAAATTATAAGATTCCATTATTTATATCCATGAATATATCTTCACCTCAAATTAATAATAGACCCTTATGTTATAATGTTATAGTTTGAAAAATAGCTTTAAACATTCCCATTTCTTCATTGCAATAGTCAATTTAGCTAAGAGCTGATGTATAGTTCTTGAATTCTGTCTAGTTTACTTTAAAAAGTAAATCATTCAAAATAATCGATACAGTGTATTTCATGAATGAAAAGTCAGTTGCTTATTGATATTAAGAGCCTTAAATGTTTGACAGCCTGAGAAGACGATATTTGGAAAATAAAAAAAATCACAAAATGGCAAGCTTTCAAATAAAGTTTAATTATACCAAAAATTTGGTCGTTATCGGCTCTCCAAAATTGATTTCTGATCAGTTAAAAAGACTGGTAGGTGTAAGTCACTGTATGGGGATTATATACAGATCATGCTGAAATAAATTGAATATTCAACGGATCATTTGTCTTCGTGTTATCATTTTCTTCTTTATTGACGTAGAGAGTCCAATTGTAGGCAGGTCCTTTTTCACCTGCTCTTTCCAACGGAGTGGAGGCTTTCTTCTGTCTTCCCCTTCGGATACTGCCTCGTATACTCTCAGAGATGGAGTGTTTTCATTCATTCGGTCCATCCTTCATATAATCACATTCGTTCAAAGTTAAACTGATAGATCCGATTGCACAGCGTACTACACTTAATAAGGCTGCATGTTAACACAAAACTATTTCAGATATCGATTTAAAATGTTTAAATAACTTATCGATATATGAAAAATATAAATTTCTTAATTTCGCACTGGGTAGACCCTGTCTCTTATACACATCTAATAAATTTTTTAATTCCAAAGATAAATTATAATATTTAAAATGTTTAAAAATATGACACAGGCAACAGATACTCTGGAGTGTCTTTGAATAAAGTTGTATTGCGCTACCCCTCAAAGCTCGGTGCTGGATCCTCTGGAACCAAAAAATCAATATATATATGTATATATATTCTCAGATAACTGATTAAGTCATTGGTTTTGGAATTTTTTACTTATTCGGAACACTTTGACGGAAAAAACGCAATTTTTTGAGAAAAATCCGTTAGTTTGGTATTGAAAAATTAAAAATATTAACAAAATTGAAAAAAACCTGAAAACTACCGCCTTCATATATGTACCTCGTAAATTATGTATAGAAGTAGTGCTAAGAATTCCAAACGAACGGTGTAATAGTTTGATTTATGAGGGGCACCGACTTTGAACTGATGTAAACCGTTCATAGGACAGGTTTAAAAATGCTCATAAATTCGACAATTATAATCCATTCTTGGTCTAAGCAGTCAGTTTCCCTTTGCTTTCCTAGTATGTCTGTAAATTTATTTACAGGTCATATTAAAACAAATAAATAAATCCAAAACAACGTATCATCAAAAAAATCAAAATTGAGTTTTTATTGCTTACGATTCACTACATCATACTATACATATCCAATATATAACCGATATATAACTAATATATAACCGATATATAACTAATATATAACTAATATATAACTAACATATAACTAATATATAACCATTTTATAACCAAAATTCAAATTTTGTTTCAATATGAGGGATTTCTATTATAAAGTTTTTCCTTCGCCTGTAAACTTATGAAACGTGATGTTACGTTATACGTTACGTTAAAACTCTCGAAGAACTAAAAACGCTACTCGCCTCTAGCTAAATCATATATTAAAGAACGAAAAAAAAGTATAAAAAAAAAACTATACAAGTAAAATCTTAAATAATATATAAATTTGTAGACTATTGTGTATTATAATAATTATTATATTTCAAAGCAAACTCAAAATGGAAATAAAAAAGCACAGTTCTTCAATTCATTCAACATTTACTGTCAATGCTGTTATCCGTTGAAATATTCACATTCATATATCTATGTACATATGTACATGGGTTTGTATATTGTACATATGTATGTGGGTACGTATATTGCACATATGTATGTATGTATATATACAAATGTGTAAAAATAAGAGTTTACAACCCACGTTGGATACTAAAATAGGCAAACACAAATTTCATTTTGTTGTTACACGAAATTAATTCATATGCCTACGTCTTTATTCAAATGCACGTACACATTTGTCACACATACACATACCATCACATAGCTGTACATATACATATGTACGTGTATTTAGTGAAAATCACATAGCCGGGCACATGCCTCTTAAAAGCGAAGCTCCATGAAAGGCGCACCGACCACGCATTTCTGTGTGTTTTCTTTGTAGGCTAAGCAGTTAAAATAAATACATACATACATATGTACAAATAAATCGGTATGTAAAAATGTGTGCTGGGCTTGAGCCAACGCTTGGTGTCCAAATCGGGATATGACAGCGACAGCCAAATAGGGCGAAACAGCCTTCAAATGGCATACATATTGGCGTATCGGCTACAAGCGGCGACGCGGCACACATGGAGCGTTTGAAAAGCGAAAAACAACGACGAACAGCCTGCTGAGTGTGAGCGAGCTGGTTTGGTTAGGCAGGCAGTCGACATTATATTGGTCAATAAAAATCACAACAGAAGCGCACTTGACTGCGGTGCAACAAAGCGATGGCTCTTCAAAGAAGTAGATAAGTAACAGCAAGCGTCAATTTGTTTTTTTTTTTATTTTATTTTATTTTTTTTTATTTGGCCTACGCGTGTAAAGACGCTAGCGGGAAATAAAAAAGTAAGGTTAAATTTTCCTGAAATAATAAACCATTTAAATGCCAAGTGAGCGCATGCGCAAATCAGCTTCGGCAGCTGTTGTCACTTATGCATAACTGCGCCTGCCGTACGCGGCACGTGCCCATAAACCCACAGTAGCTGCCATTGCCATTCACTGTCACGTTTCGCAAATAATTTTTTTTTTATTATTATTATTTTTTTTTAATTTTTTTTTTATTTTTATTTTTTTGAATGCGACAAAAATATTTTAATTAGTAATATCTCATCACCAGCATTCATCATTAGCATTAATTAATTGATATCTTACTCACTATACTCACTACTTAAAATTTTTTTGTACTTTTGCTATTTTATGGCAAAAAGCGCTGCATTCAATTTGCTATTGTTTTTGTTGTTGTTGGCCGGTTAGTCATTCATAAAATTAAAACTATTTCGTGTTATTTATCGGTCTATTATAACTGCCAGCCATTGTTGCCACCGCCCGACGAGCACAAAGCAAAGTGCTGTGTTCACGCCCACAACAAAAGCAACAACTTGTACACACACACACAGAGTGGGTTCGTCAGAACGCCCACGGACCGAATTACCATATTAAGTCGTAAGTTAACCAGTTAAGTGTTTGTTGTTTGTTGTTGGCGCATGACTTAAGCAACGCTTTTAGCCGCTAGCTGTTAGCCCATATGCCGAGTTAGCCGTGTTAGCTGAGTTAGCCGGTGCTGACTCGTTTCAGCTGCGCTTGCCCTTAAATGGTCTGCAACAAGTTCATAATCTCTCTTATTCATAATTTATTTTTCAATGAATCGACGACGCCGCCAGTTGCTCCAGTCAACGCAGATCTAGTGCGCATTTATGTATCTCTGTGTGTGTGTGTTAATGTATTTATTTGTCGCGTCGTTACATTTTAATTACGCGGCAAGCTCGAAAACTAGTTGATGTACGAGATAGCCACTGCACAGGTAGCTAAGCTGAAAGCTGCAAAAACAACAATAACAACGTTCACTTATATGCATATACATATGTATGTATATTGCAAGCGCTGCAGTAGTAAATGCCAACAGTAGTTGCCAATAGTCAACAGCTAGCAGACACACATTTGTTGCTGTCGTTGTTGTTGTTGACATTTAAAAATACCCCTGTTGACTCAACAGGCACCTACCTCATCATGCGCCCAGCTCACACACACACATATATTCCCACACACACATCGACACTCGCTCACTTTTGCCTTCATTCGTTCAGTCCATCAATATTCTCACCTTAGTGCGCTAAATCTGTCGCTTTTAATGTCGCGCTAACTGTAACCTGTAAGCGTATGAAGCATACATTTGATTTTTGCTTAGCACAGTTCGTTAGTCACATTGTCTTCGGCGTTGAAGAACGGCGGAAGACGGCGCGACATCTTTAGTTGCGATCAGCACAAAATCACACACACACAGAAATACATATGTATATGTATATGTGTGTATATATAATATATATACTCGCATATACAAATATTTACTATATTGCCTTAAAATACAAGCTTTTAGCCCCAAATCACAACGAAAATTATGCGAAAGGTTAACTCATTCATTATATTGTTTTTGTTGCGTTTGTAATTTCTACTAACCTGACGTTGATACTGATCACCGCTGACAGTTGTTGTGATTGCAGTTGACACATTTCTGATGGCCGATGAAAAGTTTGCATTTTGCAGATAAATATGTTTGATTCGTTGACAGTTTGGAACTTGTGACAGCATTAGATATGTATTTATGCAGAAAACAACACACACACAAAGACACATATAAATATATGACCCTCATTGCCAAAAATATGTACATATATACGCGTGTGTGCGTGGAGCTTCTGCCGGCCGTGTGCTGAGTAGTCACAAACTACGCTAATTCGCTTGAGCATTTCCTTACCAAGCGTTGGTGAAGTGTGACTGCAGTGTCTTAGCAAATGTGGGTCAGCAATACTAGGTAGCTTTTGTCATTAGCAGGGGAAGCAGTGGTTGTCGTGCATTGGAAGCAGCAGTTAATATAGAGCAGCAGAGATTTTTATGTCTTTAGCAAGAAAATATTGCGTCAGCGCTCTGCATGGCAGATAAGTTGTATTATACTATATATAACTTTGAGTAGTATTGTTCTTAATAGCTAATTTTTAATGTTATAATAAAATATTTATCTGAAATTTAATCAAGGCAGTCATTCGGGACTGACAAAAAAAAAGTTATGAGTGTATTTTAATAAAAATCCTTATTTTCTCCTTGAAAGTTCCTTTTGAGTAACTACAAGCATGCCAACGCTTAACCCAATTTCACGTCCACTTTCTATAAGCCTCGACTCCAAGCGCGTTTACAGAAGCGAATTTTCCACAAAAGCCAATTCTGAGGAATATAGTGTAAGAATCATATGAAAAATCCATACATTTTTGGCCACAAATTGGATCGTTTACAACGATGTACTTCAGTTAGACGTCTCAGAGTGACCAAGATGAACTATCAAGATGAACTATATCACGGCAATCGAGGCAAACGATCAGCATCACCTCATCCACCAGAGGAAAATTCTATCACCTCGTACGCTGATGATTGCACGAAAATGACCTCGGGCAATGGAATCGATGGCATGTGCTTAAAAGTGAACGGGTATATCTCCGACCTTTCTCGCTTCCTCGCTTGACGAAGCCCTTGCCCACTAAATTCACAGCGACCATATTAACAAACTGGACGAAGAAGTACAAACCTTGACCTTGATATTGCAATCAATGGCGTTGAGATTCCGACTGTCAATAACCTTAAAATGTTAAGTGTGATTTTCGACAGTCTGTGCTCCTTTACTTCCCATACGACCGCGATTACTGCCAAAGAACAGAGCCAACCAAATCTTCTAGGTGCTAGCCGGCAGCACCTGGTGAAAGGACAAAGAAGCTTTGCACAACTTACAAGGCAATTGGTCGGAGGGTCCTTAACTACGTCACACGAATATGGTCGCTTGGATGCGCTCCGAACTACGAGAGGATGCCTCCTGATGTCTCCCATCAAACACCTGCATAGTGAGGCTCGCATGCTCCCTGTTAAACAGCAGTTCCTGCGGGGGTGTTTTCGCAGGAATCATACCTGCAGTCACCTGCTTGGAGTGGAACCGCCTCCTAGGAACATCATGAGGTCATTCGTCAACTACGCCGACTAGACATCGGACGCAACTAACTTCCGGCAAGCACTGACCGCTATTCCCGGTGGAGCCATAGATACTTTCACCGACACCCTCTCAGTGAATGACGTACTTGTAGTCAAATCACCACCCATTGCAGATGAAGCGCTCGAGCTGCCGCGAGAAGCGAGAGTGACCTTTGCGCAGCTTTGTTCTGGAATCCAAAATCGACCCGCACATATTTAATATTATCTCCAGCGTGCAATGAGTCCCCACATGACACTGCCCATTTCTTTGCATGCCCTGCTAACCCTACTTATCTAACACTCTTTTTCCTTTGGCTCGACCTCGTCGAAACGGCTCGTTTCCTGGGTCTTCCGTTAGATGACTTCGACGACAACTTATCTAATACTTACCATCCTAACGGGTATTATCTTATGTTGAATTTGGACTTACATTATGTTGTTTTTTTCGGTTTCGTCTCATTTTTGTAGCGTTTTTTTTCAAAATTTTTGGATACTTCGATGGCATATCCATAATCATCACGTCTCATCAGTGAAGATGCGTTTGATGAATGCATGGTGCTCAGCACGTGTCCTGTACTCAACGTCGTATGTGTATAAGATGTTGAGGTACTGTCAAGCATCCACTAATTGGCATATAGAGATCAAACTTGACATAATTATGTAAGTTATTTGGTACAAGAAAAAAATTTTTGCGTCTGGGTTATTTTTGATTAGATAAGTTAATCGTTAATAATATAGAAAGTTTACTAATCATCATCATATGTGTGGTTTTCTTAGATTTACTGCTTACCAATAAATACTCCGAATATGAATCATATCGGTGGTTTTTCGTACTAACTTGACTTCCGTGTCATCCAAGGGGTTTAAACCAGAGAGTCTTACTCTGAATCACTATAAAACCTGCTCAAATCATCTGCCCTCACAGCCTTTCTAGGCCTTTCCAACACCTGGTGAATAATTACTTTCAAAGCGGTGGAATTATTTAAAAAAATTTAAATTCGTGTTCGTCTCTACATTTTCATAAATATTAAAGACAGCCATTTGAAATGACAGTAAAATATTATTTCTAATTAAATCAGGCATTAATACAAAATACTCAATAAAATATGAATTAATATTTCTGCATTTAACATCTGGAAAATATTCAAAAAGGTCAAAAAATAAACACTAAAGTATTCCGAATTAATCGCAGTCGGCCAGCACGTGGACAAAATATTCACCACTTTTACTAATCTGTAAATGTGATTAGCAATTTATGACAGCAGCGAGTGTTTAGCATTTGCATGCACTCATAGAAATTCTATATTTATTTATGTCATCTCCGCCACCACTGATGATGCAATGCCACTGGCCACGCGCGGGGTGGACAGGTGGGCAGGTGGGCGCGGTGTTCGGCCATGACAGCCAGCCGGTGCGCTATAGACTGAAATTCGCGCGATTTATGCGGTGGATCGTGCACACACACACACATACACATGCAAACATTGTATGGCAGCGCAAGTGTAATAATCAATTGTAATAATCAATAAACTGCTGCCACATTTGCATTCGACTAAATAGGCAATCAACCTGCTGACCGACTGGAGCGCGCGGCTGACCGACTGTACCACCCTCGTTTATTTACATACTCACAATTGCAGTGCTATTTTCCAATGTGCTTATACGTGTGTGTGTGGTGTGTGTATGTGGTTTGACAAATGTTGCAAATTAGCTTCGAGTGTCCATTATGTTGCATTAAAATAAATTTTTGCACATATAAATTAAATTGAAAATAGATAAGTATTAAAGCGAGAAATTAGCAGGAAAATGAGTTGTAGTTGCTTCTAAATGAAAAAAAAAAAAAAACAAATCGCCTATGATTGCTCATCGGCTTTTTAAAGTAAATTAATCGTTTCATTTATACTTGTGAGTAGTGTCTTAATTTATTTATAGTGTACAGCAGT
>NW_017537268.1:928413-947410 GCF_001853355.1 Bactrocera latifrons | reverse complement strand
TGATCACTTTGGTATATATAACCCTATATCTGACTCTTTTAGTTGTAGGACTTACAAACAACCGTTATGTGAACAAAACTATAATACTCTCTTTAGCAACCTTGTTGCGATAGTATAAGAAATGGTGCTGAAAAATATTAGCATTATTTAGTATTTCAACTACAGTCCCACCATCACTGTCGGCCGACTTAATTTAACCCGTTAACCTTTAGTATAAACAGACATATGCTACCGATTATTGCTGACAACAACAATTACATACTTAACAAACGCAATCATTTGAGGTGTATAATCCGCGAGCGTTTATATGGCGAGCTTCACTTGTGATTCGCGTGTGAAATATGGGTAAGCGTTTAAAATACAGCTTAGCAGCATTCAAATGATTATTTATAGTCGGTGCTAATTGCTGCGAGCTGCAGTAGCATCGATCAACAAGGCCTGATATATGCATGCTACACGCTGCACCGCACTTGTGCGTGTGAGTGTGAGCGCTTATAAAGATATCTCAAAGTTTATGAGCAGTTATGAGTTTTAAGCGCCCATTGCAACAATGAAGTGGCCACAGCCGAGTCACGCCGTTCGCACGGATTTCGGCAGAATGCGGCAAGCAGCGTTGTCTAAGTCGTTAAAATGGTCTTACTTGACTGTAGTACACTCGTTGGCGGCGGTCGCGCATTTGGCCAAGTGCAATGTGATACTGCAAAGCAACGCGCTTGCCAAATGCAGTCGTCGTCGGTCAGTCAATCACGTTTTTGGCTAGTTGGCTGATTATTCGTCGAGCTAGCGCTTGCTTTTTGGCCATAACTCGAGGCAAATTAATGAGCCTTATGTTCGAAACGTGGCGCAAATATTAAATGGGAAATATGCAGAAAACGGAAAAATAAGTGAAAACCATAAACAGTTTGAGTACACATAAAATATTTATGAATTGATGAATATATGTGTGCTTGCGCGCATCTGTAGTGGTTTATTGACACACACATGCATACACTCGCATGTGTGTGGCCAAATAGTGAATAGGCATTTGCGGGTGAATTGTGTGCGAAATTTATTTGATATGGCTGTGTGTCAAGAGTTCACAAATCTATTCGATTTGATAATTCAATTAAACGCAATATGGCTTCCGTGACTCCACGCATACGCACAAATGTGCACAAACATATATGTATGTAGGCATGCGGGCTCATATTTATTATTTCTATTTATGTTATCGGAATAGTTTGGTTTTTTTTACAGCAAATGAAGTGGTTTTTATTGCTTTTATCTTTAATTTGCAAAATATCTTCCAAAGTTTTTAACTTCTCATCTTTTTTTTTTGCAGAAATCGCGCGAGTACGTGCTTCACTATTTCAAATAAATGGCGTCAAGAAGGAACCACTCACGTTGCCAGAGCCCGAGGGCACCCCTGTACAGTTAAATGAGAAAGTATATGTGCCAGTTCGAGAACATCCAGATGTAAGTCGCTTCAATACATACTGTACACAACTGTATATGTACTTAAACAAATTATTATGAATTTAAACTTTGAGGTTACCATATTTAGCTCTTCCATCGACGATTTTACATTTTCCACTTCAACACAGTGTTTTTTTGCATAACCACCACGGATATTGAGCTTTTTTGCTGGGGTTGAGCTCAGCTAAAGGTAACATTTCTTCTTGTTTTTTTCATGAGTGGTTGTTGTTRAAGCGAATGAAAACATTCCTCAAATAAGTTCGAGGTGCGGAGTTGACCATACCTGGGTGGATAAAAATCCGGTTCCTTTCAGGTATTTTAGACCAGACTTTCGGGGTAATGGAAGTAGTGTCGTCGTCAACTTCGCTACTACGAAGTGGTAAACTTCGCTTGTTGTTGGTAACGGTTATATATTCCCCATTAGGATGGTAAGGATTATCTAGTTTTTCGTCGACGTCATCTAAAGGGAGGCTCAAGAAACAAGCTGTTTCGAAGGGGTCGGACCAAAGTTAAAAGGACATGATATGAGTGGAGTTGGAGAGGCATGCAAAGAGGTGGCCAGTATCAAGTGGAGACTCATTGCACGCAGGACGTATGTTGGATATGTGGGAGCTTCTTCCTTATTCATTCTTCATCCCTGAGTTTTAGTTCTCAGAAATTCCATAACAGAGTTTATAAGTAGAACTCACTTCGTTATATTCTAATCTCTCTATACAAAGCAATAAATTGCTAACTTTAACGAAATTCAAAAATATGCTTTTTGTATTACCGTCAGCTTACGCGTCTCCCATTTCAGAGAGTTATGGTGCTCAGTTCTCAAATATAGATCTCAAATTGAATTGCTCGACTCTTGTGGTAAAACAACTTGTATGCTCGCATATGTTGTACTCTCTTCGAAATAAAACCTAACCTCAACCAACTAGAACTGTTGGCAAAACCGACAGATGTAGTTTCTCAACCGCACAGGTAATAACTGTAAAATCGCTTGTAGATAAAATTAAAGCAGACTAAGTAATAGAATGATTAATTACTAATTAACGCAATTGTTGTGGAGTTAAAGCGCAAAGCGAGTAGACGTAGCATGCAACAACAACAAAAACACATATCATCTATTTAAAGCGTTAACTACACATTTTTCTAACAAAACGTATACCCACACACACATGACAACAAATGCAAATACCGCGTACAATCTGAATAAGTAGTGAAGCATAAAATCTGAACATTTGTTTTATGAAATGAAACCTGGCAGCTTTAGCATCGGAATCGTTTCCGCTAATTAAAAAGAAGCACCGAGAGAACTATTCACATTTATAGCTAGATAATTGCTTATGTTGTTGTTGTTAATCTGCCACTAGCGATATACATGGATAGACAGACAGACAGACAACTAGCAGCAATGTTCTGCATCATTCGCTCGCGCACACAAACACACACACACACAGATTTTCAATGCTCGTGTAAGCAGCTCTGTTTATTGGCTGGCGCTTGCGTTGTTGTTGCGCCGCCATACGGAGCGCTAGCTGGCTTTCTGCTCGCTGGTCCGTGTGTATTTCTTGCGTTAGTGCGTCGAATGAATTTCTAGTGCACCGGAAATCTATTAGAGGTGCGCCTCGGGCCTGTCAGCCACCCTCTCGCTCTTCCACCGACTCACTCAACTCTGCTGTGTCATGTAGTCGCGTGTGTGTGTGTGTGTGTGTGTGCCGTGCTTATGACGTCTTCTACACGTCGGTGGTGGCGCTGCTGTCGAGTGCCTCTAAGGCACGGCGCCCCATTTCATCAACGTTGGCAGTTATGCAATGCCGCGAGTTGATGGCTGTCTCTTGTAAGTTCTTCAGCAGGGAGTTGGAGCAGCATTGTGGGGTTAGCCGTAAGGCATGCGGGCGTGTAAACATGCCGAATCGAGATTATAGAATTCCGTTTCGCCGTGCTTCCAACACATTCGTCTGTGTTAGCGTTTTATGGCATTCCACTTCCTCCACAGCTATTTTTGCTGTCCAGTCGGAGTTTGAGGGAGGAGGGTAGACAAAAGTGTCGGGCAAACTCATAAATTTCAATTTGGAAAATATTCGGATTAACATCTGTTTTGCATAATTTTTGTTATTTCCAAAAATATACTTATTTAAATTTCCAATGTGATAATTAACCTTGTTGTGGTGTTGGGAGGTCGCTGCGGCAGCCGCGGTGCTCGTTGCTGCGTGTAAATACTCCACACTCTGTAGCGTTTTAGGCATTCAAATATGCTCAAATATTTGCTTCTGCGGCTTAATATGTAAGTATATACATATACTCTGCCGAGAATGACCAATATGTTCGTTGTAGCTGCTTGATTTTCGGAGGCGTTAACAGCCCCTCGACCGTTTAATAAGATAAAATGCGTAAAAACAAACATAAATATATTTCTAACTTTTGTCTGCCTTCTAACCTTTTCAACTAAACAGCTGTATTGGTAAACATTTCACAAGCCTTTAAGGTGATTTCATGCTTCAAATTATCTAAAGTTGTTATATCTTCTCACCAGACACTTCTCATTCTTTTTTGTCAATATGAAAATCGCATTGAGCGACTCTTAAGTAACATTATACTCTTTAGAAAAAAACTAAGGGCTAAGTTCGGGTGTCACCGAACATTTTATACTCTCGCATGACAAAGTGATAATCGAGATTTCAAGCGTGGTTGTGAACCGATTTCACCCATATTTGGTACATGTCATCACGGTGTTAAGAAAATATTATATACCGAGTTTTATTGAAATCGGTTGAGTACTTCCTGAGATATGGTTTTTGGTCCATAAGTGGGCGACGC
This sequence comes from Bactrocera latifrons, assembly GCF_001853355.1. Lineage (NCBI taxonomy): Eukaryota > Metazoa > Arthropoda > Insecta > Diptera > Tephritidae > Bactrocera > Bactrocera latifrons. Next base: position 943,150 of record NW_017537268.1, on the reverse strand, counting down.
CACGCCCACTTTCAATTTTTAAAAMAAGCCTGGATGCAGCTTCCTTCTGACATTACTTCCGTAAAATTTAGTGTTTTTGACGTTTYTCGTTAGTCGGTTAACATACTTTTAGTGATTTTCAACATAACCTTTGTATGGGAGGTGGGCGTGGTTATTATCCGATTTCTTTCATTTTTGAACTGTATATGGAAATGCCTAAAAGAAACGATTCTATACAGTTCGGTTGACATAGCTATAGTAGTTTTCGATATACATATGTACGAAAAAGTTAGTAAGGGGCACTTTTCCAAAAAAATTACCTGCAAATATGCCCCTCCCTAATGCGATCCTTTGTGCCAAATTTAATTTTAATATCTTTATTTATGGCTTAGTTATGACACTTTATAGGTTTCCGGTTTCCGCCATTTTGTGCGCGTGGCAGTGGGCCGATTTTGCCCATCTTCGAACTTAACCTTCTTATGGAGCCAAGAAATTCGTGTACCAAGTTTCATCATGATATCTCAATTTACAGCTTGCACGGACGGACAGACAGACATCCGGATTTCAACTCTACTCGTCACCCTGATCACTTTGGTATATATACCCCTATATCTGACTCTTTTAGTTTTAGGACTTACAAACAACCGTTATGTGAACAAAACTATAATACTCTCTGTAGCAACTTTGTTGCGAGAGTATAAAAATATTGAAATAATAAAAAGTGAAGGATGAAAAATCGATTTGGAAAACACCTTGCAAGATGTTGGGACTGCTTATAATGAAGTAAGTCAAACAATAGTAGCCGAATCCGTTAACCTTATTATTCAGGGCGCTGATGACGATTTCTACGTCAAAAGTTTCTTCCTCGCTATCCGGCGTGAGATCCCCATTCGCTAATAAATTGCTTGCCTAATGGCAATGCAGCACTCTAGGAAAGTCTGGCAGTACCTGAAACTTAACTTGATATTTAAAAGAGTGGTCCTTCAAGATTTATTTTGTCGCCTTAAAAGTAATCCACACCAGATGTAATAAACTTCTCTCAACGACTTGTCCTCTCCTCGAAACACTTTTCACACACAGCACTTCTTGGGATGGCCTTCAGTGCCTTCAGCGAATTTTGTCTTATCCCTTCGATCGACTGAAAACGGGTTCCATTCCGATGATTGTTGATTTCTTTACATGTTAAACTCTTAAAACCATATCTATCGGCAGTTATAATGTTCTCCATACATTGGGGATCGGAATTAGCACGATCAGACATGTCCGAAGAGACTATTTACGGTGTTCCTTTAAAAAATAAAGGGCTTTATCTTTCGAACGGATTCGCAAGAGATGTCGAGCTCTAATGGCAACTCTCTAACACTTGCCTGAAAATTTGGAAACACCATAGTGCACACTTTATGCTTATATTTATTTCTTTTCCAGCTTAGTCTCTGTGTGTGCATAAACAAGTATATTTTAAGTACGTTTTTTCTGTTTTCCTTCGATTTCTTATTATATCCATCATTTGATAGTCGAAAATTTTATATGTTGTAATAAAAACTAATTAGGCAAGCATCTAGCTATGAATTGCGTTTAACTATTGCCAAAGGCGCATAACTGCATTGGCTGCAGAGACTGATCTAGATCGCTTTCAAGCTGATTTGTTGCCAAAACGTTCAAACACATAAATATTTAGCGATATCCAAAGTTTTTAAACGTGATTTATTCGTATGGAGCTAAATATCAGCATTTGCAATTTAAATGAGGCACAAATCTTCGAGTCGCTAACATGCATACACGTCTATAGATCATGCTGTCCCTGAACACATTTTGCATGCATACTCCAACACACACGCGTGCATCAATAGTAAGCGATCTATGCTGCTATCGCGGCTGCGCTTGTGGGAGGGATCATATGATCATTACTTCATTAGATATGAGTAATTGTGTCAGCATCATCATCAATCGATTAAGCGCTATGTGAGACGAGCACAGGGCGTCGGGTGGCACAGCTGCCACCTACAAATCCAAACAAACACAAATCAAGAAACACCTGCTGCGCTTGTTCTTCTTTGTTTCGGTGATTTGTCATTCTATGGCTTTTTGTGTTTTGCTGATCACTGATCATTTGAAATTGTTTTGATGTTTTTGTTTTTATTTTTATTTTTAGTGCGGCTAATCTGCATTTGCTGCATTAATCACCCCTTTTTGACAGCTCACACTTTTATTTCTTTTCTGTTTGCGAGTTTAATATTCACACTTTGCGGTTGACATTTTTCGCAAATTTTTCTGTTTGAAAGTGATCCAAAAATTCATAACTTTGTTCTGTATATGTATATTTTTCTTAGGTATACATATAAATCACTTAAAACTATTAAAGACTATGCAAATTGTTGGTATATGTCGAGTAGCTACTTCGTGTTCTCAGTTTTTTGCTTAAAAAATATTTAGTATTTTATAATAAAATAATTTACTTATCTATTATTTTAATTTTACGAGTATAATCGTTAAGATTCAAATCATGCTGGGATTACTCTAATGACTATACATATGTCCATGGTTTCTTTGCAGCCAATTTTCCTTTCGTAAGTTCTTTTCACATTTTTCCTTGTCTTGTCTTCAAAGCTACAGATTATAAAAATACATTACGTAACGGTATAGGTGGGTTAAAACCTTGGTAGCCAGTTACATTGAACAGCTGATTGATTTAGTTGGCTTGCGAACCATAATATTGATTTTAGAAATATGTCTCCAATGATATTCAAATATTTAAAAAAAAATATATATTTTTTTTTAATTTTTTTTTTTAATTTTTTTAAATTTTGTTTTTATAACATTAAATTTTTGTGTGCTGGTTTTTATTATATATACGACTTGCAACATGTTGTTACAGAGTATACTAGTTTTGTTTACGATTTCGTAGATAGGCGGAATCGGAACACTGCGCCCCACCCACAAAACGCCATTAACCAAAAACCTATAATATGCACTAAATTAAGATATTAAACTCTTATTTGACCAAAGGGTAGTCGGGAAAACAATTTTGAAAAAGTGGGCGTGGCATTGCCCTTTAGTAAGTTTACAAGTAATGTACATATCTCTTAAACTATGAAAGCTTCAATAACCAAATTTGTCTGGCACAAATATTATAAGAACTCTTGCCGACTGTGTGACAGTGGGATGAAATCGGATAATAATCCCGCTCACTTCCCATACAGATGAAATCACATATCTGAGCACCTGCTCGACCGATTCGAACCACATTTGGTATATGACAATCCCCTGATATTTTTATATCACGTTGTGTATATGGGCGAAATCAGACTGCAGCCACGCCTACTTCCCGTAAACTAAATTTTAATTTCCATTTGGAGCTTACCCTTTCCGGCAATGCATCCTTCTTATGGCTAAAAATTTTCCAAATCCAACGAAAACAGTTTAAGACCCTAGGCATCGCATATTTGGACCCCACTACCTATAATTGACTTTTTGTCGAAAATATTGGTTAATGTGTCAGATTTGTAATTGAAATTCATTGATCATCCTTTCTTGATAGTATTATATCTCTGTGCTATGAATGGGTTGAACCGGGTCAACACTTCCCTGAGCCCACATATACCTAATATAAAGATTTTCGAACTGCCGGGTGACTTCATACCGCACATATCGGCCAATATGTGAGTTATATTAATAAAATTGAGAGAGCGTGTTTTTCTTATAACGTTGCACATTTGTGCTTCCATTGAGTAAAATCGGCTGAAAACTTGCCTTAGACCCCACATGACTAATAAGTCTTATGTACTTGAAGATACCTCGCTGGCTTTGATCCGTGCAAGTTCCAAGAGGGTCGGGTTATACCCGAACGTAGGTCTTCCTTACTTGTTTTATGTTCTTTCTTTTATAATTTTTATATGCATCGGGTTCAATGAGCGACTTTTATCAGCAACTGTAAGCTAAATTAGAAATCAAGTCACATTCAACGATTTTACATGGAAAGTTGCATAATTAAGTGCTTGTAAATAAATTGAAATAAATATTTAAGTAAATGCGAGCAACATTTGCGGTTTGTTGAATTCGAATTTATTTTTTCTCAACGCTCATTAAGACCGGTTCTCCAATTTCGCGCAGCTGTGCGGGAGTGTCTGACATTGCAACTGTGTGTATTACGAGAAATGAACTGACAACTCATTTAAGTGATATTGCTTATTTTCATTGAAAGCAATATCACTGACAGACATACATACATATATAAATATGCTTATATTTTTATGCATATTTTTCCAGAAAATAAAATTTTTTCCAAGCTGTTGGGTCATTTGGTAGCGAATGCTCTAATCTCTTCCACCAATAATTCTCGAATCAATGTCTATATTTATTTTTTGGTTATTTTTTAGTTTATAAAATCATTATACTTTCAGCTACTAAAAGTCTTTCTGACTAAATCCATAAGCGGTCGCTTTGAAACTGGTTATATAACTAGTCGCGCGGCTCTTTCAAAAACTAATTGAGTTAGTAAGCATAAAATAGCTGCAGGTATTTGCATGTAACAAGAGTAGCAGCGGTTGGCAACTTGTAAAACTATCAACACCAGAAACATTCCTCGCCTATAACATCTGTCAGCTGTTAAAACATGCCGATCGGAGCGCCTGTACTTACATTTCACATCCTAGCGACCCGTTGGCGCGTATTAGTAATTAAACGTCAATTCATTGCTATTGTTGTTGCAGCATGTTCTTTTTGTAAGCACTTTTACATCGTATGGAATTTAATCGCGTTTTGCGGCATGTAGACACCCTCCACTCAGCACCCCTCGTTGGATTCCTCTGACACTTGTTCACAGCGAGCGTTTGACAGCGTTGACAATTACGTTTGTTTACATCTTTTTCAGCATTCCTGCTACCGCGCATTCACTATTTCTATCCGCTTTACATATTCACAATTAAGTGCCTCCTTTACGTCATCTTGTGACAAGGCTGTAAATAATTTTATTACTTTACTCTGCTCCGGGCGTTGAGGTTACACACTGGGGGCGGGGCATTCGCGGGTGCTAAAAGCTTACTGTACTGTTTTCTTTGCTTTTTGCTACTTAATTAATTTCAAGCCATCAAATTTTATTATTAGCAATGTGCTTTTTTTTTTTTTTTGATTGTTTTCGAATCATTATTACTCAGCGTTTGACCTTAATTTTTATTTTCACGCGAGTGAAATGAATAATTTTCCAAAAATACCAGCAGCATACCTTTCGCGCTTTGAGTGGCCATTTTCGTGGCGTTGATGATCGCATCTGTGGCAAATGTTTCTGCTCCGACAACTGAAACAACAATTGTAACAACAACAACAACAACAACAACAACAACAACAATACATCATCTATTCAAGTGTATTAATAATTAAATCAATTTATAAGAATGGCAAATGAAATTTGTTAGTGCAGCCAGCTATCTATAAAAGAAAAAAGGAACTGTAAAAGAAAAAAGAGCAAATGGGAGAAAAATAATAATAACGAAATAACGACATGCACATTTGCTAAAAATGCCATGAGCAATTTGTGAGCAGAAGTCATGAGATGACGGCGCGACGAACAGCCGTGAGGAAACGGAAAATTGCTTGAGCGCTCACATTGCTTATATCGAGGCATATATTATGTATGTATCTACCTATGTTATATACTTAGATTATTACATTTTGGCATGTACCCAACCAACAACAATATTTGAGCAGCTTCAAGTTGGTATTCAACATCGTCCTCCAGTTTGATTGCCAGTATTCGGAAGAAACTTTGAAATCCTTTGAGAAATTTCTATTTCTTAACTTAATATGCAAAATCTGTATACAGTTCTCCTAACACCATTCTTCAACTTATGAGCAATTTTGTAGTTTGATAAACGTCAATATTTTTCTCCAAGTATAGTAAATACTGTCTTTTGACACATTCATACTTCGCAAAGGTTCTTTAGGTGATTTTATCCAGTTGCAAGTCAGAAAACAAGTGCTTTTTGTGATTTTTCTGAAGAGGCATTTTATTTAATAAATAAAGAAAAATAAAAAACATATATTTTCAGAATTGAATGTACTTTAATAAAGGGTGATTTATTTTGTCAAATTGGGATTCCCTTCATGGCGTAGCCGCTCTGCCAGAGGACGTCTGGAGAAGATATCTGGCGGGGGGGGCAAGATTTTTCTGCTTAGAACTATTTTGAATTTAAAAACCATTAATTTTTATTACCAAAATAATCGTTTTCCAATTGCAACTTGTCGTTCGCTTTTCGCATTTTCTGGTCGTAATAATCGTGCTCGTGCTCGTTATTCGTCGAATTGCTGAAAATTTCGAGCGCTCATTTTCTTCACATAATATTCATTAGCAAATAAAAAAAAAACCCCCTCCGCTCGAAGTAATGAAAATATTGCTGCCGCACAGGCAAGTGTTGCGGTTGCAATTTGTCCATTCCAAGCCGATCTCAAGAATTGGGACTGTCTCAAATCACAACCTGGCGGATTTTGAAAAAGTATTTGGGCTTGCATGCATGTAAAATTGTTCTCACTCAAGAAATGAAGCCATTGGACCACCGTAAACATTGTGGATTTCCTGATTTTGCCTTGGAACAGCTTGAAAACAATGAAAATTTTTTTAAGAAAGTCATCTTCTCCGATGAGGCTCACTTTGATCTGAGTACTGCGGTAAATAAACAAAATCGTCCATTCTGGTGCGAAGAAAATCCACAAATTAATTATGAAAGTCCATTACATTTGCCTGAATTGAGTGCTTGGTGTGGTTTTGGTCTGGTGGAATCACTGGTGTGTGTGCTTCTTCAAAAATATAACCAACATTTTAGGATCGCAATTGGAAGCAGTTGATCTTGACTGTAACTGCTTTCGACAATGCGGTGCTACGTGCCACATAGTACGTACAACAACCAAAATATTGCAAAAAAGGTTTGGAGATTCGATTATTTCAAGAAATTGTGACATTGAATGGTCTGCAAGAAGTTGTGGTTTAACACCATTAGACCTGGTCGTCGTAGAGTTCGTTTGAAGTATATAATTTTGAAATGTATAATTTTTCAAATACATTTCCAAAAAAAAAAAAAAAACAAAAAAAAACAAAGCTCTTAGATTGTGACACATCCGTTGAGATTCGAGAACTCCCTTAGTTCTCAACTCTAGCTAAATGTTTATGGGGCATTTATCTAATATGTATATAAGCATATCTGTAAATACTTCGGGAATATGCGGTTCTATCAAAGCCTTGTGGCTTCAGCGCGCTTGTCCAAAAGATGAGTGGCGTCAGACGCGAGGCAGCGGAAAGGGAGTCAAAAGTTGCGCGCATATTTTCGCATTTTAAAAATTTATTATATATAAGTGTGTGTGTGTGCTCGTGTGTGCACATAAACTTTTAAATGCTCAATTTCTCAATTACCATAGCTGCAGAAGTCACTGCAAACACTTTTATAACGTCGTATTCAAATGCTGCTCAGCACCTGTATGTATGTGTGTGTGTTTGAGTGTTGCAGCATAATATATTTTAAGTGCAAAAAATATTTCACGGCGGCTCATATAGCGGCCATAAATCGCAGCGTTTGCGGCAAGAACACCGTCCGCCGTTGCATTCCTACCTGTAGAGCGACCACTTGTTGTTGTTATTGTTGTTGTGTTTGCTGTCGCATTAGCGGCATTATTAGTCATAGAGCATTAACTAATAAATTCAATTAAATGCGGCAGCGCTAAATGCATTTTAATTAATTAATTGTGTAACCACACACAGACAGACAAACATATACATATGTACAGCATTAATTTCATTAACAAAATCACAACAAAAAGCTTTGAAAATTTTATCGAGCATTTCGATTTTTTTTACTATCCGCTTGCTAATTAATTATAAATTTTTTATTATATCTGCGCCGTTACACATCCACACATACATACGTACGCACATACATACATATATATATTTATGTGATGTGGGCGCTGCGCTTGTCTACACTTCGTGTACGACTCGTTTGTCCATCTGCGTCGTCGCATTTATTAAATTTGCTGTCAATCTATGAATTATGCTGTCCGTCCGTCCGCTGAACATTTCATAGCGCGCCAGCAGCGTAGCGCTCCCGTGTTTTATGTAAATTACACACTTTGCATGCGCCAGTTGCTCGCTTACCGTTCAATTGCTGCTCGCTTTTGCCGCTCAAAGTGGTGGCCTTTGATTCGAGCTGTGATCGTTTGGCGAGATCGCAAGTTCGCAAGATTTTCATAGCCGGCTTTGAAGTTGACCGACTTCATGTGTTACATCTACTCGATTTTGTCGGCGCTACGCACGCAGTTATGTGACTGACACTCATACAATCGAACAGACACTACTCGCTTAGACACTTCTACATCTGTATGTGCATATGTATGTGTCATGAAAGCTTGTGAGTTGCTGTGCACTAAATCTGCTTGTTGAACAAACTGAGTGACAATTTCTTTAGCTGATTGACTGACTGACTGACTGCCTAGGAGGGGTTTGACACGTTAAATATGCTATAGTTATTTTCAGAAAGTTCGCTAGTCTTTTCGATCTCTGATTGAACTAATTACTGGTAGCGAACTATTTCGCAGTTAAACGGCAACACTAGGTCTTCTAAGTTCGTGTGCTCTGTCTTCAAGTAAAGTGAACACAGCGTAACACAGCAGCCGAAATGCGCAATCACTCCTAGTTCTTCTTTCTTAAGGGGCTATATCCATTTTCGTAAATTTTTAAATGACTCATTCGAGTATTTCGACTGGTAACTAGTGAATGACAAGCTTGATGTTTTGCTCCCAGTACTGAATCGAAGCGGGATTGTCCGCATATACTTTAGACTTTGCATATCCCCACAGGAAAGAGTATAAAGCTGTGATATCAGACGGTCTTGGTGGCCAATCGACAGGCCCAAACATGAGAATATCTGCTCACAAAAGCGTTTTCACAATAAATTCAATGATTAATGCGATGTGTGGGAAATGGCGCCGTTTTGTTGAAACCAAATGTCGCCGAGATCACAAGTTTCAATTTCAGGCTTTAAATAGTCGGTTATCATGGTGCGCTAACAGTCGCCATTGACGGTTACGTTCTCATCGGCATCATTTTTGAAGAAATATAGACCGATGACTTCACGGGATCACAAACCGTACCAAACCATTTTTTTCTGGCTGAAATAGTAGCTCTTAAATCTCTTCAGGTTACTTTCGTCTCAAATGCTTAAATTTTACTTGTTTACATTGCCATTGAGCCAGAATGCAGATCCAGATCCTCTTGGAATTTTTCAAGAGCCCATAAAAGATATCGACGTAATATGCGCCAAGTCGTTTCATACGTTAGTCCGAATTGCTGCGACCGACGCCGCATGCACTGTTCGCGGTCTTCGTGGGCACTCTCAGCTACGGCTGCTATATTTTCTTCACTGCATACTGAACATGGTTTATTCGTTCGAATATTATCCAATAATTAAAGCAAGGTTTCAAGATGAGTTATGGTGCTGCGAATAGAACGCTCAGTAGGTCGGTTATGTTGACCATAAATTAAGCTAAGCCAGCAAAACACATTCTTTACAGAACATGAATTTTTGTCAGTAAGTTGAACGACTTGTAAACGTTGTAAACATAAACGCCAAACAATACTGAACAAAACGAAAAAAAAACGTGACAGCTTGACACGTTTCACGCGTGAGCTGTCAGAAAAGGCTTTTAAAAGAGTACCTTTACTTGGATCACCCGTTTTTCGTCGGATAATAATCGAAGAAGTAAGACTTTTCATAAAAATTTTGACTTTGTATGCCTTTCTGAATTATTCGACTTTTTTAGAATCACTTTAGAACCACTCATTTTCTGCTTATCGGACATTTTCTGACTTATTCTCATTTTTCAAAAAACTACGCTTGAAAATAACTTCAACCTGTGCCATGTTAGCTGACGCCCATAATATCTATCTATCTAAATCTGTTTATTTCCTTTAATATATTTCTTTTTAATTCACTTTTTCGTTGATTTAAAAATATCATAAATTTAACCATTAAGTATGTTAATGTAATAGTCTAATAGAGCCTCTATATATTGCTCTCAAATGGCAAATTAATTCATGAATTGTTTTGCGTTAGTTCACGACAGCATCTTCAGTTAATTTATGAAATTGGCTTTATGTAACAAGTTTAAGTTTTCTTAGAGCCAATTAATTAGCAATTTTTATAGCAGGAAAAAATGAAGCAAAGCCAGTTTCGAAACCCATACAATCCATCAATGGCAGCTTGAGAAACATGAACGCAAAAACCAAAAAAAATATTTCTATGTCGCAAAATTGGAGTGTCACTCGCTTCATTAAATAGCGCTAAAATGCAAAACCTATTGTTTTTAGTTTTTGTTTATATTTGTTTGTCGCAGAGTTTGTATCTCGCACTAAATTCATAATTATGAATTCATAATTCGCATTAAAAACGTTTAACAGTTTATGATGCTTAAATAATCGCTAATGGGTTTGTTGTGTAAATTGCGTACAGTGTGGCATGCATGAAATTTTTTTGTTTTGATAAATATATATATATACCAAATTTTAGATTTTTTGTGGTAGATGTGGCTTAAAAAAATTATGGTTGCACTATAAGTGTATAAGCATTATGTTTTTTTTTTTGTTTTGTTTTTTGTTAAAAGTGAGGCACCCTGTGGTTTTAGCAAACAATATATTCCAGATAATTTTGAGTCATATTTTAATGACAGTTTTAGGCCGTATAAAAATTTACGTCCAATCCGGTTAATCAGATCCGATTCTTGTGTTAACGGTAATAATTTGCCTTATCAAGTTCTCAATATTTTAAACACCCTGTCTACTGCAGCGCCGCTAATATATAATATAATCAAATTTTGTAAAAGGTCTATACTTTGAATAAGCAAACATATAACCGCAAAAATAAATTTCTCTCATTTCAATTTTTTTTTTTTGATTTCTTTTGTTGACTTTTCCGCTGCATTGCCATAAATATTGCGCCTCAAATCCAATACAAAGTATTTAATAGGTGATTACACAGATAACGAGCGACAAAACAACAATTTATCAAGCTATCAATGAATAACTGCGGTTTAATAGCAGGCAATTTGTCAATGAAATCGGTGAATATTTATCTTAATATGGATGTGTGTGTGTGTCAAAATATTATCAGCAAATTGGTAAGCGGCAGCGTATTAGTGTGGGTGTTGGTGTGTGTGCGCACGCTCGAATACACAAGTCAACATTTGATCAGTGCTGCCCCATAATTTCGAGTGTCGTTGAGTTTGATTCACATCCTCGTAATATAGTAATGCCGCGCTTATCGTACTTTTTCAAGTTGATAAGTGTTTACTACTGTTTATTGGATTTAGCTATTAATGCGGTCAGCCATTTCTAATGTCGTCTGATTTTGGGTGTGTGTGTGTGTGCATGTTTGCGCAATCAATTGATGTCGCTAATTTATTGAACTTGTAAACACACACACACACACACCAGTACGAACTCACATTTAATATTTTTTATCAATAAATATGAACGCGTGCCGCTAACGGTGTTTAGTTGTTTTCCTCGTTTTTTTTTTTTGTAATTTGTTTGATTATGTGTTTATTGGTTTGTTGGTGTGTTTTTGTTGCTACTATTTTTTTCAGGTATTGCGAGTGCTACCACTTATTATCGTTCGCTGGAATCTCAAACATTGCTTTGCTTTTTAGCAGCCATAAAATCATAAAATGCATTGCGAGCCAGCCATTCGCTAGGCGAGGCGAGGCCCTCCACTTTGTGCATGCACTGTGTTTATTTGTATTGCACCGCTTTTGTTATGGTTGTTGTTGTGTCGCGGTGGCAAGTGTTTGTATGATTTGGTATGCCTTTGCTGTGTAAATAAATTTCTGATTGATAATCGTCGCTTAATGACTCGGGGAGTGTTTGTTTGCAGTAGTGGCTCACGGTGCTCTATGGGTGGGTTCCCTTGGCGGTTGAAGTAATTAGAGGCGTTTAAGCTGGAGAGTGCTTAGCGAAAGCAATGCGAGCAATACGTAATTAATATGGATAGACAAGTGAATCATATCACGAATGGAAATTTGCTCGGATAATCAGAAATTTTTAAATGGAAATTGTATGCATTTTGTATTAAAAACTAATTTATTTTTTTATTGATCACATTATTGACTCACTAACTCATTTCTAGATTGCAATAAATTTCTCAGTAAACACTTGGGTTTGAATGTAGAGAATTTTTTTTCGACCAAACACTAGTCTTAAAATTATTTTGAATAAATATTAAAACAGTTTTTATCACGGGCACTTTTTCCGCAACTGATAGGCTAGAAATACATATATTTATATCGTCACCTAAAATGCAAAATAACGTAGCATCACTTTTCATAAGTTTACAGGCGAAGGAAAAGCGATATAATAGAAACCACTAATATTGAAACATAATTTGAGTTTTGGTTATATATTGGTTATCATTTGGTTATCACATTGACACAAAATTAGAGTTTTCGTTATAAATTGTTAACATTTGGTTATAATATTGAAACTAAATTTGAGTTTTAGTTATAAAATGGTTATATATTAGTTATCATTTGGTAATCACATTGAAACTAAATTTGAGTTTTGGTTATAAAATGGTTATATATTGGTTATCATTGGGTAATCACATTGAAATAAAAAGTAAAGCTTTCGTTACAAAATGGTTTTATATTGGTTACTATATCTGACAACGATTTTAAAATTGTCTACAATGTCCTGTATATGTACATACATATGTATGTATAGTTTGGTAAAATCCTCATAAAACATTTATAACTAGAAACAGTAGTAGGCTACAGGGCTCCATATTCAACCACCTTGCACTTGCACTGCGTAATCAGTGCAAATGACCGAAACTATAATGCTATTTGCTGTTGTTGTTTCATACCATTATCTTATATCGGCTCATAACATGGCCATCAATAGATACATTCATACATATGTACACAGGAGAGCATGCAACATCTCCACCGCTCACCTTGTTTATTTGCATTTAGAAATTTCGGAATTATCTGCAATCTGCCCCATATGCACACACAAACACTTACACCGACATGCCATCAGCTACAAATACAATTGCAGTTTGGCAGTGCAATAATAGCTGATCGATTCACGTCGGAGGATTTTAATTAAATCGGCTTCACATGCATTTCTGAAATCTGCACACTTGCGTGCCTTGCGCTCGTGTCGTTGTGAGTGGTTTTGCTGAAATTATTATTCGCGAAATGAAAAGTTTATTGGCAAAATTTCTCGGCTAAAAATTTGTTAGCGAATTTGTACAAAATATTTGCTTCAATTGCTTAAACATATTCCTTCCATCACACTGTTATTCTAGTTAAATATAAACATTTACGAAATGCATTTGTGAGTGTGTAGGTATGAGTTGTGGCGCCGATACCAAATGGCAAATCTCAAAATTTTAAGATGGCGTACGAAATAGTTTGCTTGTTAGCGGAAAGAAAAATAATTAAATTTTTTTTATAGCTTTGACCAGCTTGTTAAGTGATTTATTATTTGTTGTGATTTTAATGTTTAATGCAAATGTCTTGAATTGATGAGAAAAATTGCGAATTATTGGAATTGGCAATTCACAACAACAAATACTATACTTTTGGGTATAAATTTCTTTTGAAAAAGTTTAGAAATAAAGATATTTAGCATTTTTAAAAGTTTTTCAAATATATTTTTTAAATGTTATTTATTAGAACTTTTGTATTAACTATCTCGTGAATTATAAATTTAGAATGTTAGGCGTATATCATATTTTGGTTGTAATTTTTTCAAAATTTTTATTTATTTAAATATTTCTATTTATTTTTTTAGACATAAAATCTTTATTTTTATACCCTGAATAGGGTATATTAGGTTTGCACGCCCAGAAATAGGCGTCGGAGACCCTATAAAATATATACATTTATAAATGAGCAGTATGTTGAGCTGAGTCGATTTAGCCATGTCCGTCTGTCGGTATATATACGAACTAGTCACTCAGTTTTTAAGATATCGTTTTGAAGTTTTGTAAGCGTTATTTTCTCTTCAAGAAGCAGCTCATTTTTTGGAACTGCCGATATCGGACCATTATAACATATAGCTGCCATACAAACTGAACAATCGGAATCAAGTTCTTGTATGGAAAACTTTCACAATTGACAAGAAATATTCACGAAAGTTGGCACAGGTTATTTTCTAAGACAACAATGTAATCTCCGAGAAAATTTTTCAGATCGGATTACTATAACATATAGCTGCCATACAAACTGAACAATCGGAATCAAGTTCTTGTATGGAAAACTTTCACAATTGACAAGAAATATTCACGAAATTTGGTATAGACTATTTTTTAAGGCAACAATGTAATCTCCGAGAAAATTGTTCAGATCGGATTACTATAGCGTATAGCTGCCATACAAACTGAATGATCGGAATGAAGGGCTTGAATGGAAAACGTTCGCATTTGACGTGGTGTCTTCATGAAGTTCGGTATGAGTTATTGTTTACAGAAATAATGTAATATCAGAAGAAATTGTTCAGATCGGATTACTACTATAGCATATAGCTGCCATACAAACTGAACACATAGTTACTAAAAGAAATGCACCTGTGAAGGGTATTTAGCTTCGGTGCAATCGAAATTAACGTTTTTTCTTGTTTTATTTTAATATTGTTGTCAATTATTTTTTTTCATTTTTGTATATATCTTTTTCAATTGTTTTGTTGGTTTATTTGATATAATTAATTTAAAATTACAAA
>NW_017537268.1:925273-928342 GCF_001853355.1 Bactrocera latifrons | reverse complement strand
AATTATTTAATCTAACTTATTTTAAATTTAAATTTAAATTTTTTGTTATAATTATAACTTTTTTTTTTTAATTTTATTACATTTACATTAATTTAAATTTGTTTAATCAACCTCAATTTAGCATTCATACTTTTCATTTCTCTTTGCGTGCTTCTGCTTACAAATATAGCATACATATGTACATACTGCGTATGAATATTCAAGTCTTAATACTTATTGACAAGTCTATTTGGTTAAAATGAGTAGGAGCCCACAGGTTAACCCACACAAGTTCACAAACGCGCATTTATAAACATTTTATGCATTTCCCGCTAACATCCCACGCTCAAGCTACGCAGTAGCAGCACACAAACACACCCATACATATGTAAATGCACAAATCTAACGCTTTTAAATTCAAAACTCCACAAAAAAGGCAAAAAGTGGAGAAAAATCACAGGAAGTGCGGTCCACTGCGTCACGTCGTAAAAATGCTGCCTCGGCAAATATCTAATTGTCAATAGGTAAATAAGCTCCACACAAACACTTACGCAAGGCTAAGCCCCATACACTGCCGTGCCATGCTCTCCCATGCCATAAGCGTGATTGCAAATATTTGGCTGCTAGCAGTATGGGTTCGTATTTACACTGCTGGCATTTGTTTGTCTTGATTTACCCAGTTAGGTAGGTTAACGGAAATTAATTTTGCTACAGTTAAAAAAAAAACACTCAAAAGACATACTTATATGTACATATAGTATATGGGCATGTGATATAGAAACAAGAATTATGGGTCGGAGAAATGAAAGGGAGCTTTCGTGTTTGCTAGGGATTATTAAACAGGCTTTTAAGTGGAGTTTATAATTATTTCAATATTAATTGCCTTGAACATAATATGTACGTACATATGTATGTGTGTATGTCGGCAAATAACAATTTTTATAATCGTTAAAAATACAAAAATTCTCAAACAGAATATTTTATGCTCACATGAAAAACAAAATAACTTAATTGCATTTTTTTGCATAATTAAAAATGCAAATTCGTGTTTGTCAAAAACACGAAACATATACAAATTATCGTATAGGTAATTGCACTTTGCTGAGTTTTCACGCATGCGCGGAAAGTTCGCGTGCGTCGGCCGCGCATGCGCGCACATGTGGCTGAAAGCGAAAACGTTTTTCCACTTCCCAACTTTGCGCGTGGTTCGGTTTGGCTTGCTGATGCCGAAAACGAAAACTTGGCACAGTTCTAGTCGGCAGTTGGCAGTAGTTGGGGCTTTGATGTGGCTCACAGCTGGTACAGTGGGCTCGAAAAGTATTATACATATATTATATTTGAGTTGGATTTCTTTTTGGTTTTAATATACTTTTTCAGCTTTGAGGTAGTATTAAAACATGTAGGTTTTTTGTGTGAACCGATTTTAGTTTATGAAATGTTCTATATGGAGATTCTTTATATTTTTTTGTTAACAGAATTCCATTATTTAATTTTTATATTTTCTAATTCCATTGATATCAATTTGAGAGTAAGTTTTGTCAAACAACAAAAAAAAAAAAATTTAATGAAAACCATTATTTTGAGTTGTTCGCTTTTTTGTGTATGATCTCATGTAGAATTCTGTACGTAAACTTCTGTTGACTTAAAAGCTGATTTTTCATTAAAATAATACAGTTAAAGTAAACTACCCTATTTAGTTATTATTTCAGCTCATAATATAATGGAATGCTCTGTCTTCACTCTCAAGTATTTTTCCCTTATTCTTAGTACTTCTAAAGCTTCAACGCACATACTTATCGCCTTATCTGTCTATCAATACCAGTTTAGCGCACGATTTGTTTGGAAAACCCGCCCTAATTTCAAAGCGATGATCTCATGCCATCAATTGACTTATTCAGACTATTTTCAAAATTGCATTAATTGAATCCTTTATTATTAGAATTCGATAAGGCGACCGGTTGCTCACTACGCTGGTGATGTCGATGCTTATTTGAGTTTCGCTCGTTGTTGTGCTGTTGTTGTGGCCACAACTGCAGTAAAATTAATTAAAGCACGATTGCCTGCAGGCGAAACTAATCGCAGCATCAGTCGGCTGTGGTCAGTTAGACGCTCGCGCAGTCGGTTGAATGTTAGCCGACCGTCATTCGTTATTACTCATGCTCATACTACTGTGGCAGACCGGCATTTGCATTTCTCTCACACATACGATTCATGTTTATTGTCTGTGGCATGCCTTGCGGCATATCCGAATCAGCTTTTCTGCTCGCTGCACTATTTAATCGCTGCGGCTAGTTGCATTCGTTGCATGCAATCAACACTTAACGACTGATTGATACTGTATTTACTCTCTGGCGTATGCGGCGTTCAAATTAATTTGCTCTGGTCGTGCTTGTTTTATTCATAACTGTAGTCGGCAGTTGTACAAATATGCAACAGCGCAAAGGGAACTGCGAAAATGTGTGTGAAAATTCCCCGAAAATTTTGCACTTATGCATTTGCGCATATACATATGTTTGGGCATTAGGGTGGTTCACATTTTATTCAAAATATTTTGGAAAATACAAAAATATGTTGCATTACTTTGTAACACGACAATTTTAGATAAATATAATTTTAAAAGTTTTAATTACAAAATTAAAAAAAAATTACCAAAATAATATAGGATACGCAAAAAATTAATGTCAAACCTTCGCCTTGAAAAATATTTTAATTAACAATTTAAAAAAATGGCTTTAATTTTTGTTTTTTAATTGTCTTTTTTCGCCCTTGCGCGCTTGTTCTAAAATTTAGAACTAGCCCCCCTCAGATAATATTCAATACTATGGAGCAGTGTTCAGCCAAAATGAAAGCGATTCGATTTTAATTCTGATTTTTGGGGTTAAATTTAAATCTCAAATTTTTCCAATTGGTTCAAAATAAAATTTTTTGTTTTTAATCCCAAAGTTGTTGATTAAAAACTCCACACCAAGCTTAAATGAAATAAATATTTCACTGTTGATGCATTTTTTAAAACTATTTTCTCCTTCCTTCAATAAATTGTATAATTTTTTTCAGTTTATTATTTAACATTTTTTAAATTATATTTTATTA
>NW_017537268.1:923092-924922 GCF_001853355.1 Bactrocera latifrons | reverse complement strand
AATTTTTTAATTTTTTTATATTAATATTTTTACATTTTTATGTCATTACATATACATATGTAGATATACTATATATGAATGCATTGAATGCAAATATTGAGATATTAGATTTAGTTTAATTATACGCATTTATACGTTAATAACCACTGTTTTCAAGAGCGAGTATAAAATATTCAGGGGTGTGTTTAAATTGTGTTATATAAACACCGAAACAGTGGAATTTAAAGAAAAATTTAATATTTTGAATGTCAAACTGTACTTTTGTGAGCAATGCTTATAAACCAAAATGGCCAGTAAACTCGTGTTTGCGGCACAAGGTGACCATACCTCTAATTATACTTATTTTTGACTATTTTGAAATTAAAAAAAATGTATTTTGTATTTCTATTTAAAGAAATCTTTAGCGCAATTTTTTTGTTATAGCTTTCTGAGTTTCTTATTATAACATTCAAAGCTACATATTTCTGTTATAAATACAATACCTGTTGCTTCACCTCTGCCATTTCGATTTCGTTCATTTCGTTCAACACACAGTGCAATGGTTGTTGGCAATTTGTTTTCGGCCGACGTCATCGCCAACGCCGAGTGACATGAGCCGTCATCCACTCCACCAACTAAGTCGCGCGTCACCACATCAATTTAATAAGCAACATTCATCATTTCCATTGCTGCGCTTGACATTCAAAACGGTGCGGCGGTGTCGTGTCGCTGTCGTGTCTGTGGCATGGTGTTTCTATGCGCGCTGTTGCTTGTTGGTGGCCCGCTGAGTAGGTGTTGCATTGTTGGCGATTATCTTTAGTTTTGTTTTTGCCGTTTGCGCTTTGTCGTGTCCGAAACCACAGGAACTGGGCTAGCACGAATGTTATATTGAATTTGCGGCACTTAATCAGGCGGCACTCGCATAAATATTGTTGATATGCATGTATGCATGTATGTATGTGTATGTGTGTGTGTAGTTGTAGCTAAATGAATTGATAATTTAGTTGCATTGTCAAAGCTGCTGCTAGCGACAACTAAAGTGCTGTTTGTGTAGCAACGTCGGTGGGGCCTTTGCACAGTTGTGGGTGTGTTTGCAGCGCTGAAATATGCTGGCGCGTTAATCTAGTGCGAAATGACTATTTAATGCAAGTCGATTCGTGTCGCTGCATTTTGATGGCTTGCCTGGTACTACGCTCACTTTTGGTATTTATATTTCTATTGTTGTTTTTGTTGCTGTTTTTTCAGCTTGCATTCCAATGTGAAATAAAATGATTCTCATGTTCGTTTGCACGCCTAAGTGCAACTATTTTTACACCTGTGCAAATATGCGATTTTGTTACATTAAATGCGTGTGTGGATGCACTCAGCCGCGCATATGTAGTTACAGTTGTAGCTGTGTTGCTGTGTGTGTGTTTGCAAATATACTTAACCCGTTGCAATGTAGTTTTGCATGTGTTAAGCTTGTTGTTAAATTTTCAAGTAAATGTTTACACGAGTTATAGTTTTTATTTCCTCGCGTTTTGGTTGGTGTTGTTTGCTGTAATTACTGTTATTTGACAAACACATTCGCAACAGCTACCAAAAATTGAAAACATAAATTATTTTTAAAGCATATACGCAATTTGAATTTTTCGGCAGCTAAGTTGCAGTTCTTTCAGTTAGTTCCTTAAAGATTACAGATTTAAAAATTGCATAAAACACACGCTTGTAAAAATTCAGTTATTACACTCAGCTGGTAGCACAGTGAACGAAGAAAACATATTTAATAAAAATTATAATTTTAAAATGCGTCAAACCAACCAAATAAAAGGATATTTCAAATAAATATAAAAAAAAAAATAGATAAAAAAG
>NW_017537268.1:904399-922743 GCF_001853355.1 Bactrocera latifrons | reverse complement strand
TCAAAATCTTCAAATCCATCAAAATATTAATAAAATATCTTATAGCGTTTTGAATTGTTTGATCACATTTTTTAATAATAATTTATTATTATGTTGCCATTCTTTATATTTCAACGGCAGAAACCTGAATTGACATAGTATTATATTATATAATTTTTATATTACATGTATGAATGACACCTGAAATATAAGGTGTAGTAAAATGAAAACCTTAATTTTTCCAAAATTATCTGTATCTAGTTGTCGAGTTACGTTCTTCTCAGACAGTTTTACTTTAGCTTGACTTAATATAATTTAAGCATTTAGTTTTCCTGTGATAAAGACAAAACCCAACCCGTCATGTAGATACTGTTTCGATTGCCGAGACGAAAAAATTCCATAAAACACCATTTTTACCCATTTAAATAAGGCTGAATACAGTTAGAATTTCGAAACAAACAAAAAACCTCACGAATCGTATTTTCACTGCGAATCGGTGTTGAATTGCAATAAATTCTATACAGTTCTGAAGCGGTTGGCCGCTAGTGATAAACAGTGGGCCGGTTATCACAAAGTCAAGCGTAAACGGCTGTGGACGAGTCTTGACGAGACGAGTTTGAGCAGTCGCAACATGTGACCGAGTCAGGATTGGCCATCATGAAGGCTGTGCTATGTGTTGGGGGGGTTTGACAGGAAATCATCTGCTATGAGTTGCTTCCCTAAGGCCAAACTGTCAACTTGGATCTTTTATGTTTACAATTGGTTCATTTGAAGCAAGTAACTACCGAGAAGCAGTGAGTTTTGGCCAATAGCAGAGGCCTGTGTTCCATCAGAAAAGCGCCAAGCCACACACATCGATAGTTAGTAGCCATTAGCTCTGATGAATGATATTGCTGGTGAAAAATTCGGCTCTAGAAAAGTTGTAAAAATCGACATTAGCAGATCTTATAACCATATTTTCAACAGTAGATCGATGGGGACAGCAAACGGCGCCAGCTCTTTTGACATTTATCTTCAATAAGATTTGCCATTTCATAACGGGAAGATAGACGATCCAACAACGAATCGAAATTATGAAAAGTTACTACCGATATTCGGAGTCAGTGACCTCAACTTTAAGGGTTATTAGTGCTCTTACACCGAGCTTTGAGAAAATTTCAGTCAGTTTATTTTTACAACCCCAAAAACTGCAGCTAAGGTAAAAAATAGAGTTATGAAAAACGGAATGAAAGTTTAGGTTTCACCTGAACAGTAACAAGTGTTATCACGATGGTTTGTTGCAAAAATAAGTTCACTTTCTGAAAGTAAAAAGAAAACTATGATATTTCAAAATTTTCTATCAGCAGTGTTTGTTCTAAAAGAGTATATCTTTTGAGAACACGTAATTTGATCTAATTTCTTTCAAATATAGGATAAAGAAAATTTTGGTTTCAAACAAAGTTTTTTAAAAGTGATTTTAAGTATGCAAAACATACTTTCGTATTGTGATCAGATTAAGCATGTCTTGTAATAGGTATTTTTAGCGGCTTCTGGTGCTACTTGTACCACCTGTTAGTGAGAAAATATTTGAAAATTCAGATATCACCTTGGTTTCTCGGAGTAAAGACATTTCAGAGTACTAGATAATCATTTCACCTGAACAGCGATCCTTTTATGTAAATTATTTATTAACTATGAATTTGTTAATTGTTTTTGTCTGAACTTAGACGCGAATCGACGCCATATTTGCACGCACATTCGTATGTATTTTCTATGTAAATTCGAGAATAACGCCTTTGCCTTCTAAGTGAGCGTCAAGTTCGCCCGATTAGGAGCTGATTGCTGATTGGCATTGAAGAATGAGCATTATTAATATGAATTTGCACGAGTCTAATGTGTGTGTGTGTGTGTGTGTGTGTTTAGGAATTATTCTATAACTGGGTGTGCTGAATGACGGGCCATTTATGGCTCCGCACCGACTAATGGCCAAATGTAGCAGATTTACGGCTTAACAAATCAAATCGAAAATCATAATGTAATGACAAATCTAATTCGTTTGAAAATTACAATTGCAATTCTGCGCTTGGCGCGCCTAGGCGGGAGCGACGCGCCGCGACGTGCGAGTGGACGACTAGTGATAGATGACAAGATAGACGAACGGCTGAACGGGCAGGCAGGCAGCAATCAGCAAAGCTACAAGTAGCTATTGTCACTCATAGTATGCATGTATGCAAGCGTATGTGTGTTTGTGTGTCAATAAATACATCAAACAAAAATGCAAACAATGCGCATGCTTTCAGCCAAACAAATCAATAAGCGGCGACGACGCACGGTACTTGCATGCAAATGCACGCTGAAAAGCTAAGCGGTGTCCATACACACATATGTACGTATGACACATGTCTGCATGTATGTGTGCGCGTCTGCACATGTATATGTCTTGCTGTATTGGCATTAGAGAAGCAAAACGCGGCGGCACGTCTTGGAAGGCACGTCCGAGGTCGGCTGCTCCGCTTGTAGGCAGGTTAAGTGAAGAGGCCTTCAGCAGACGTAGTTGTCGGGTGCACTGAAGTGCAAAATATCTGCACTTAGCCCCCTGCTAACCTCACATCTCAGTTATGTGCATGTGTGCGCAACGCTCAAATGCGATCAGCCGTGTTGGCGTTGCATTAGCTAAATGTCTCGCTGCACACGATGATGCGCCGCGCGCACGCCTCTGCTTCGGTTTTTACATCTTCACTTAGTTGATTGGTTTATCGTGTCAATACGGGGCGTGTTGGCCTTCGGGCAGTTAGTAATTTCCTCCACTTGCAATTATCTACGCTGCTCCTCCCCGCGCTGCTGCACTTGTTGCGCTTTTGATGTGTGTGTGTGTGTGTGTGTGTGCTTAGCTAAGACCCTCGGGTGGCACAATGGGTCCGCGGTGCGTATGAGTCATCACGGAGATGGCGCTCATCCCAGTTTGGGGATTTACAACTGCTTTAGCTATGTGCTTGTGCTTCGCTTTGAGTTCCCCAGTTGCTGGCAATCGTTACTTGGACAGCGTTAACTAAGTGCAAATCTGAGCAGGAGCGAAAAGAGTAGCAGCAGTGAATTCATTGAGCGCAACGGCAGCAAACAAAAATATCTTGTTGCCTTCAACCTTGAATTCTCCGTGCACCCGTGCAGGGTGTTGAACGCATTCACGGGCCAGCGCGGCGGCTGCCAGCCTGCATCTTTGCGTCATTTGAATGTCATGACAAATTTCGTTATTCAATCGCCCTTGGACACGAGTCGCGCTGGTTATTCCATGGTTGTGAATGTATGTTGTCGGTGTATGTGCCATTTATAAATGTCTTTGTAATGTGTTTATTCTTATGTGCGAAATACTTTCGGTTTATTACTGAGGGTTGGCTCGTATTTTGCATTTTATTGCAAACATTTGCGAACATTTCTAATGTCCCAACGCCAGCTGACTAACAACATGTGTCCAAAAGATAATCAAACAAACGCGCTTGCAAATGTCAACAGAATACTTATTTTTATACTTTTCTTTGCTTTCAGTTCAACTTCGTTGGCAGAATTTTGGGACCACGCGGCATGACAGCTAAGCAATTAGAACAAGAGACTGGCTGTAAAATTATGGTTCGAGGCAAAGGCTCGATGAGAGATAAAAAGAAGGTAAGTCAAAATGGAATTAATGATTGCTTTTTTTTCAATATTTACCTGACGAAATTTTTTTGTAGAAAATAAAGTGTTTGTTTTTATTTATACATGCTATAAGCTTTTTGAACGAAACAAGGTTAGCGAAAACATTAATAATAATAACAAATTAGAATATTAGAAATGTTAATTTTTGAAAAATATATTTTTCTTAAAATAAAAACAAGTAAGAAAGGCTAAGTTCGGGTCTAACCAACCATTTTATACTTGCATCTTCTTTCATACAGCTTCTGCAGATAGATAGAAGATTCCTTTACTGCGTTGACACCGATAGTGAAATCGCCCGTTAAAAGCCCCAAAACTGGGGATAATAGCAATTCTTACTGAGGGCAAAGAGATCACTAGATCACTTGTGATCGATTTTGAGCCAAAAGGCTTTTGCGACAGCGCATGCACCAACCACCCACCAACCTTCCCCTAAAGCTTTGATCCATCCGTAAAGAAGTTCACTGCCTCTCCTCCAAAAGCTTCTTCCCACGAACACTTTTCCCCGCCGCTATATGGGTAGAGAAGGAGCTGCTGTGTCGATTTGGCGACTCCATGATCCAAGTGTTACGGTATGAAGTCTAAGTGAGCGAGGACACTAGTTCTTTTAGGAACACAAACTCTCTGAGTCTGATATGTGAGACCTATTATTTATTAAATGTCTGTTCGTTAAGAAAAAAAATGCTTTCAACAGATATCAGAAAACAAGCGCGATGTTTCAACATTGTTCGATTGCTAGTTGTGTTATGGTATAGTTTACACTCTTGTAGCTTTGTCTAAATCTCATGTATTTGCAATCTGTGAAAGATTTATACATCCGTCCGACTAATAATTGCCAAGATAAATGAATACGCGTGTCCCAGCCACCAAAATTTCTGCATTTCGCGTATTTTAGATTTTAAATTATTCTGTAATTTCGTTTGTAGCAATTGAAGCGTATTGAATTCTGGCAGGTGTCATACAAAAAGTATACATTGTATGAAATTTTCTAAAATACTGTTGAGTTAGATTATTTTTTTTTAATTTTTAATTGAAGTTTGAAATATTTTAGATTAGTAGTTAACATATTTTGTTTGTGATCAAAAATTACTAAAAACAAATTTTAATTACATAAATAGACAAAAACAAAATTTCGAAGAATTTTGGTGACCTTTAAACATAATTTTATTTCCTAAATCTATTTTTCAATTCTTGTTTTTTTCCAATTAAAAATATATTTATATTTGTTTTAATAATTACGAAAACATGTTGTTTTTGAGCGACGACGATGATCAGACATTACTTCAAATTGTTGTGTTTTTCGACACATATTTTTATATGCTTTTTTTTTTTTTAGAAAAATTTATTAGTTTGCTTTTCCCATCGTAGCTTGCCTGCTTTCCTCAAGATGCCGTTTGTTAACAAAGACACATATTTAAAGATTTTTGACAGCAGGTGACAGATTTATATCTAATTAAAAATGAAAAGCACAAAAAAAAACAAGATGAGAAAAATAAAAATTTTGTCGATTGCTTAATGTAGAGCGTGGACGTGGGTGGGCTTCTCTCCGGCCCTGACATACTTGCTAACATATACATATGTATATACATTTGAAACTATATTTTAACTAATATATAAATATGCTCTAATTGGGAGAGTCTGGTGATCTTATGGATAGTTGCGTAAAAATAAAATTACTTCAAACGCTTCGGAAAATTCAAGACATACCTCTTTTCAAATATTTGCATTATGATTGCAATTTATTATTTTGCGTATTTTTAAGGATTAAAATTTCGTAAATGACGTGTTCATAAAGAAAATCAAATATATTGTTAGAAGGAATTCGGAATGCACCACCACCATCCCTTGATAATCGATGAAACTGTCAACATAATTTTATTTTTGACCTGCTTTGACGTATTTTTTTTCGGCTTTGGCTCAGTTTTGTCACGATAATCTGCCGATTGATCTACTGTTTCCGGATAGTAAGCATAGATCCAAGCCTCATCGCCAGGAATAATACGTTTCATGACATGCTGGTCGTTGGAAAAAAACTAGTGATTATGGAACCAATCCTGCCTTCATTTTTCTTAGACCCAAATTATCTTTAAAAATGGTGTTCATTGATACTTTCGATATTCCAATGTAATTCCAGTAAGGTCTCGTGACTGTTAATCGCCGATTCTCAAGCACCAATTATTTTATTTTATTGACATGTTGGTCATCAATTGCTGTTGTTGGCCGTCTTGGACCTGGTTCCCACTTTGAATAATTTGTACCAATGAAAATCAAATAATTTTGATTACTACAGTGTTACTATTTCTTAGTTCATACCTCTAGAATGTGTTCATAATTCCACTTCAACCTAACCTAACTTTTTTTCGGATAAACTATTTAAAATTTGTGGTAAACAAAAATATTTTTATTACAACAAAATCCATGGACCCAAAATATATTTCCGCATTAATTATATGGAAAATCTCATGTTGACATTTATCGCACGCAGCCAGCGAGTAGCGGTAAAAAGTAAATAATAAATATTTTATTTAAAAACGGCAAGAAGTGGAAGAATAAAGCAAAACAAAAATATTAGCCTATTTTATTTTTATTTTAAATATGTGTAGAATTATGCAGGAAGAAATTTGATGAATGTTGTCTTATTATAATAAAGCTAGTAAGGAGTACACCTGTGACAGGGAATTTTTTAAAAATGCATTGAAAAAATATACAAAAATACACGAAAGAAAAGATCTTCTGCTGCTGTACTGATGTCAACGCTCTCTCCGTAGATGAAACCTAATGAAAAACAATATCCACTAGAAAATATTATCCGTGCACTTAGCTATGGCCGAAAACAAATAAAGTTTTATAAAGTTAATAAAGTTTATGGCCTTCCGACATTCGGTTTTTGATCAGACCAAAACATTGCGAGCATCTATACTTTAGGAGATTTTAGCTCTAAAACTATTTAAGATATTGATTTTAAATTGTGGTATGTTGTTTTTAAAGCTATTACGTATCCTAAACTATAACAAAAAAATCTTTTTGTCAATCAAAATCTTTTTGTAAAGCACTCAACCTCTTATTTAAAACCAAGCCGTTTGGATCGAACAAAAGTTAGGCGTATATGCATTCGAAACTGTGTTAAGGGTTTTCACACCCATTTCTTTTTCACGTCTTGTAAGATATTATGCCTTCGAAAACTCGAACTTCCGCATACTTGCCGCATGCACTGTACATATCGGTATGTATTCCTATCATTGCTTTGACGGCAGCGCCGACCGGCCGACCGGCCAACAAACAACAAACAAAGTTGTAAACTGTTACGCTCAGCTGTCAAATTAGAACTGTCAAGTCGGCAGCAAATGAAATGCCACTGACAGCATAGACAGTTAGTCCAACAACTGGAAAGAGAGCAAATAGAGCAGCTACAAGCTTATTGCGAAAAAAATTCTAAACAGCTTTGGTTGTTGTTGTTGCTTGAATCGCATTGCTAACTCAATCCACTGCGGCCTATTTGTCTGTCATTGGCAGCAACATTTAGCGCGCCCCAAAAGTGTGGACTGTGCATTTCTGCGCCTCAGTTGGCAACGTTGCGGATTTGCGTCTGCTAAACAACAACAACATGGTTTACTACAACAAAAAATGCTTTACAATAACAACATGGCTTACAATAACAACATGGCTTACAACAACAACAACATGCCCAACAACAAAAACAACAACAACAACCACGACATGCCTTACGACAACAACATGCCTTACAAACACAACATGCCTTGCAACAACAACATGCCTCACTACAAAAACATGATTTACAACAACAACAACAGCCGCACCATAGCGACGATTGCACTTGTTGCGGCTGCAGCTGAGCGGTGTGTCGCGAGCGTTGCAGCTGCGAAATGGCAAAGATTCTTTAGCGCAAAACGAAACTAATAAAAATATTTACGAAACATAAATAAAATATTTAACAATAGTTTTAATGGTGACTTTTTATTAGCAACGCGCAACAATGTTGCGACGATGAGCCACCACTACCGGCTGATGTGTTGCGGTTTCGCTCGCAGCGTCATTAAAATGCGCTCACTACGTGTGTATGTTTGTATGTACATAAGTGTGTGCAGGTGTGTATGTATATATGAATGAATATGTGCGTATGTGTGTGTTTATTTAAGCACCCTTGGCTCGGTATTGTATTCTTCTCGCGCTGACAGTGCCGTTTAATGGGCGCTGATCGTTCTTTTGGCAGCGATCATCAAGCGCAGTGTGTGTGCGTGTGTCTGATTGTCACAACTGTGAGGGCGTTTGAATTACGAAAGCAAAGGGTGTGCGGCGGGGAAGCACGGCGTAGTTGGGTCGCCCGATTTGGATAAACACTTGGCAACTTTTACAGAAAATAATTCAGCATTCTCATTTGCTTGATTTTTAGGCAATAATTATTTGCCATTTAAATTGCTTTGGCAGCCGAAAAGCGCGCTGCTGCATAGGCGATATGCCGTGTGGTTTCTCAAAGTCTTGCATATCTATTTTAGGTTCACGAAATGTCGTCGTGTGTTCGACTCTTCGTGCCGCCAGCGTTGACTCATGCACTTTGGACACACTTGGACACAGTGGAGCTTCTTCAAGTGGCTACTAGAGCGTGAGGCTGTTTGTGTAACTGAAAAGAAGTGTGCGTGTGTGTATGTAGGTGGTATATCCCATAAAAGGGGTTGCATAAAAAAATAAATAATTTAGTTGTTTACCTTTGCTATATTTTTACAAACGTTTTTGGCTTTTGCCGTTGTTTACTTCTAGCAGTGTTTCTGGTAGTATTTCTGGAAGTGTCAATAATAAAGCTTTTCGCTGTTTATTTTACCGTGAATTCACATTTTTTTTTCGTATATTTCATCTCTGCCTGTTGATTCATCTCAACGCTGACTAAACCAGCCACCCACTTATGTGTTTCGAATTGTTAAAAAAATAATAAAAATTTATTAAAGCAAAATAAGAAATCTCGTACGTTTCAGTTTGGGTTTTTGGGTATTAAAAATTTCAAATTGGCAACGGAAATGCGCTGTCATTTTATTATCATTATTTCGTTTTATTTGATTGAATCAATTACATATTATGGCATTTATATATTTTGTGTGTATATTTCCTACCTGTTTTTATAACCAAACATTTATTAGCGGTTTAATAACGAGTGAAATCATTTTTAAAAATGTTTTTAGCAAAAATTGTAAAAGTTTTTATTTATTAATACTCAAATAAAATAAATAAAGTATAAATATGCACATGCATTTTTTTAATCTTGTTTTTATTTATTTTTGTTTTTATTAATATATATTATTATTTTAGTTTTTTACTGCTTTGCTTTTTAGATTCACCCAGTATAAGAAGCTTAATTGCGACACCCGCAAGCGTCATTTTGTTCATTGTTTCAGAAATTATCCGCTTTGATCACTGATTACTCTGCCAATTATCGGCTTATTACTGCAAATACACAAATGCACACACACACATGCACAAATGATTGCATTAATCGCATATTCCTGTATGCCGACGTTTTGTTGTGACTATTTTGAGCTGATGATGAGGGCGCATTTATGGTTTTGCTTTATGGCAAAATCGTCAGCTAATTTGTTGCGCTTGCAAATCCTATCTAGCACGCTGCTGATGGAACGCAATCAGCCGAAATAAACCTTTACTCGCTTTGCATTGATGATACTATTTTATAAATATTATTATTTTTTTTTTTTAATTTCCTATCACTGTATTGTAGTATGTTCTAAGCCCTGTAGGTGACGTTCGTTTATGCTTTTTTTATTTCCGAATCACTTTTGATGTTTATATTTTCTCGATAAGCTTAGCGCTTTTTCAGTACTTTTCTCATTTTATGTGTACTTAACTGCGGCTTTTGATATCGTTTTGAAATTTTGCAAACACCATTTTCTCTTCAAGAAGCTACTCATTTGTCGGAACTGCCGATATCGGACCACTATAACATATAGCTGCCATATAAACTGAACGATCGGAATCAAGTTCTTGTATGGGAAACTTTCACATTTGACAAGACATATTCACGAAATTTGGTATAGATAATTTTCTAAGGCAACAATGTAATCTCCGAAGAAATTGTTCCAATCGGTTAACTATAGCATACAGCTTCCATACAAACTGAACATATAGTTACTAACATAAATGCACCTGTGAAGGGTATTTAGCTTCGGTGCAACCGAAGTTAACGTTTTTTCTTGTTTTAAATTACTATTATAAGAAAAAAATAAAAGTGCCAACCTAGAAAAAAATATTTCGCTGAATGCAATTTCGCACGAAATAATGCTAAAAAGTCTTACTATTTCGTGCCCAGAGTTGTAATATTTACACGAACCTTAACTGTTCTTGTTTTTAACGCTTTACCAGTTTCCTCTCTTCTTCTTCGCTCTCCAAGTTCTTCAATTTCAAACATTTTTAGACTCTGCATAGAGTATATTCAGTTCGTCACGAAATTTGTGTCATCCCAGAGAAAACAGCGGATACCCTAATCTGCATAATAATCCGTACTAGTCTCTTACTTTCTGGGATATCAATTGAAAATTTTGCATACAACCTTTTCTCTAAGGAACCTCAGGACCACTCTACTGTCGGATTCGCCGATAGAATAGATCTGTCATACAAATTCACCGATCGAAATTAAGCCCTTCTATGGAAACTTTTTTATTTGACAAATTAGCTACACGAATGTTATCATATATATTATTTTCATAGACAATGCTACATACATACATTTTTCAGATCAAAGCGTGTAGCATATAGCTGTCATACAAACTTAACGTTCAAAATTAACCTCTGTATGAACAACTTTTTTAGTTGACACGATATCTTTAGCAAATTTATTGTACATTATTTTTTAAGGCAACGAAAACAATCTCTCAACAAATTATGTAGGACTTTTGACTGGATTATGGCTTCTTTAAATTTTTTTCTTCCTTCTCTATGGATTTCTAAGGTCTATGGATGCAAAGCAGTCGAATCCAATCCCACTAGCTTGCCACACCCTGTATACAACTCGTTGCTGCTTTGGTTTTCATAGTTGACACTTTTCTTAAAACAGCTGCCAATAACTTTCACTGCTGCTTTGCGATAAACAGAAAGCGGCGCATTTAATCTACTTTAATGCGTGCGCACACACCGACGCATACATGCATACATACATATTTGTATGTGTTTAGGTGTGTTCGTAAATGTCGCATTTATGGCCTAAAGTGCATGCTTAAGTGCAAAAATTAAATAAATGGTTGCTTAGCAAGCATGTAATCGAATCGAACAGGTTGTCGTTTGGTCCACCAGCAAGGTATTAGTTCTTACATAAGCCATGAAAAGTAGAGTGTGCGTTATTTATAACTATAATAAGTGCAAATGCGATTTTGTACAAACATTCGAAGTCAAAATAAATGATAATTTCACAAAAATATTTTCTCGCGCGGTTTCAAATTATTTTCTCTAAACAAAAAATTTAAATTTCGAATTAAAATTCTAAAAATAGAAGAATACCAAATGTAGGGTATAAAAATTGTAATTCTAAAATCATAGCCCTAAAATCCAAAATGAATTCTAACGATTTGTCATTTATTGCAGGAGGACGCAAATCGCGGCAAACCCAACTGGGAGCACTTGTCCGACGATCTGCACGTGTTGATCACCGTAGAGGACACACAGAATCGTGCCAAAGTCAAATTAGCTCAGGCCGTTGCCGAAGTGCAAAAGCTTCTAGTACCGGTAAGTATTAGCCGCCAAGCATGCGACTTAAACGAAATACACGCGGCTTCAAAAGCTGCAGCGCTCGTGTGTATTTGTAAGCGATGGCATTGAAATGTTGCTGCCGACATACAACCCCACTATATTATACCCTACACACATACGCGTGGCTACAAATTACATAATAATAAATATTAAAAAAACTAAACGAAATAATGTCTTAATAATATTTATAAGCGAAGGATTTGCAAAATTCGACAGCTACAACAACAATGCATGTATATATGTGCAGGCGCGTAGCAGTTTGTTTTTGCAATTCGCGCTTTTGCGTGCGCGTGCTCTTATTTTCCATAATCTGATTAATCAAAATAATTATTTTTGTTTAAAAAAAAAAATCATGTTTACATACAAACATATTTACAAAATGCATAACAAACCCCCCTAAAAAAACTTCAAATAAACCGAACATTTCGAAATTATAATTTTTTTTCTACTGAAAATATCTAATAATTTTCTCTTGTGTATTAAACAAAAAAATTCACGACTACATTAATGTTTGTACTAACAGCAAGCCGAAGGCGAAGATGAACTTAAAAAACGTCAACTCATGGAATTAGCTATAATTAATGGCACTTATAGGGATACGTCGGCGAAAAATGCCATTCCAGGTATGTTACACTGATGACTCTATATCCTCTTTATTAATCGAAAAATTTATTTTTTAAATAATTCTGTTTGTTAAAAAAGAACAACAATTTTGTTATAACAACAACTACTGGTACTGATGCCCAAACTATTTAATTGTATACACATAACCGTTAAATAAACGATTACCATTGCTATCACCCACTTACCTAAAACACTACAAACATTAATACGAACTAGTTAAGATTTCGGTTAGAATATTGTATATTTAAGTGTAATTATTTTTTTATTATTGTATGTAAGTTCTTGAACATGCACTTTATATAATTAAAGCAAAATAATAATCAATATATAGGAAATTTAATGAATTTTAAGCGGCTACGTGGGTTACCTTGGGTAAATATGCAAATAAAATAAATACTTTTCCTCTTATAAAATTTTAAATATTTTATTAGAATTTTTCATTGTTACAAATAGACGCCATTAAAAACGAAATTCTGAAATTAAAAGAAAAAAAAAAAAAATCCGGTGAACGCTTAAGAATTGTGTTTCAAAGACGTGTGTAAAATTTCATGAAGATCGGTTGAGTAGTTTTCGTGAAATCTTGCCAACCGACTTCCAAATACAGTTTCGAGAAAAACGCGTTAAGCCTAGCTAGCCTCGAGTGCACAAGTTCTCAAGGCCGTATCTCCGACATAATTACTCGGATCAACTTAAAACTTTAGGACTATATTCTAGAGGTATTATAAAGTTTAATAAGACTATCGAATTTTCGTATATTTTCAAATCCGTAAACCCGGGTAACCCTTTAAAGGGTTATATAGTACAATTTTTTGAACATACTCTTTATATGAAAATAATAATAACAAGCTAAATTTACAGAATTTAATAAACTGTAATAATCGTTTTTTTTTCTAAGAAACTTTGGATCTCCTTGGTCTTCTAGCCGACCTCTAGAAAAAACTTCCAAAAACCAAAATATTGTAAAATGACTAAAATGAATGAATGATAGATGAATGCAGTTAATGATCAAAGGGAACGTCAAAATATTAATTTTTGACAAAGAGACGGCTTTAAAAAAAAAAAAATTATTTTTCGTGAAAAAATTTACACTTCAGAGTGTTCGAAATATCGTATTCCTTGTATACCTGACCAATACATATGTATGTATATCTGAAGATAAAGAGTAAGGTTTACACCGCGGCGTTGGGTTTAGTGTACCTTTCATATATATTTAAGAAGATCGTGCGAATATTCCAAGTCAAGTCCAGGTACTTGAGAGAAATTTCTCTCACCGAATCTGAAAACCCCGTTTCGGAAAAAAATGCGTTTAAAGGTTTGGGAACCAAGTTAGAAATTCTTACCAATAAGCTTATATATCCGAAACTATTTGGGGGATCAATTTCGGATATTATTTTCTGTATATTGTATATCGAGTATAGGGAAAAATATCGATTTTCTTGAATTGACTAGTGGAAAAAGCGCTTAATATATTTTATAACTTACTCTTCAATCTAATATGTGCTTAGCCTTAGCTCAAAATCTTGTAAATTAAACGAAGTTTTGAGCTTAAATTTATTTCAGTGCAGTTTATAACCAAAGTGTTGCTCTAAGCTCATGCTCTATTGTTCAGCGTTTAAAATTTCAATATATTTAGTTTAATTTGGATTAATTTTACTTTATTAATTTTTAGTATAATCTAATTTCTTTATATAATTTTATATATAACTGTACGTTTTCGACTCAACACTGACTCTCCACATTCTCTCTTTCGTTGCATAGCCTGCGAGGAGGAATGGCGCCGTGTGATCGCCGCCTCGGCTGAGAGTCGCCTATTGGCGCCAGCATTGCCAACCCTAGCACCACAGATACGCGCACCGCAGGCCACCACACTGGGCGCCCCCTTGATACTCTCACAACGCATGACCGTGCCGACCACAGCGGCGAGCATACTGTCCGGCCAAGCTGCGCCCGCCGCCTTCGAGAATCCCGCACACGGCATGATTTTCGCACCGTACGGCGACTACGCGAATTATGCTGCACTCGCTGCCGGCAATCCCTTGCTGACGGAATACACAGATCATAGCGGTGGGTTGTTTGCTAGATAAACATATTTTACACAACTATATACATATATTCTCTATAACTTATATACTATTCGAATAATGAATTAATTTATTAATTACTTCATTCATTGATGATTAATCGAATTGCAATTATTTTTATTATGTTGTTGTTTTTTTTTTTGTTATCGTTATGTATTATTTAGTTGTTTTTTTTTATGATTTTACAAGCAGATTTTTGTGCTTTTTGTGTTCGTTCGAGAACGAAAGCGCAAAAATGTCTTTTTGCCGTAGAGCAAAAAACAACAGAAACAAGAAACATACATATATAATACTTATATATACATATATATATACAACATTAACAACAAACATTATAGCGTAAATACAAAATCTTTCGTGGTTAAGTTGCAGTAGTGTTGCGTTAAGTAATCAAACAATAATTGATGGTTAATAAGTAATTAATAATAGTGAAAATAAATTCTAAGCTTTCTTTGTGGAATTGTGCGCAACAAATAATATCACATCCGTAAATTTACCAAATACATGCGACTACCATATACATACATACATACATATACCTAAAGCATATACACACTAGCAACAACAACAACAACTTACAGCACATCTCTGCAAAAGCTACTTAATTAACTAAATTAAGTAACATTAATTAACTCGATGTGTAAGCAGTTAGCATTTAAGTCACACGAATTTTAGGTTAGGGCAGTTAGGTCTGCGGTTAGCACAGAACCAGTGGACAACGTTAATTGAAAAAGCAGTTTAAAACGGTGACAAACAGTAAGGATCTGATTGGTTAGATGTCGCATTTTACAGTTTGAAACGGTGACAAACGGTGAAGAATTTATGCAAAAAGTTAGGTTAGTAGACGCATATTTGGAAATATTATGCGTCAAATTGTCAACTAGCCCAACAAGAATTGTGCGGAACTGTTTATTTTGATACACGATTGTGTATTCAAATATCCCAGTGTACTCAGAAGGTTCCATTGCCTTTTTGAGATTTTTATTTCCTCAAAAATATTTGTTAAAATTAGTTTTTCGCCTGGATTTTATATACATTAAGTACCGTTATGCACACATTTACCAGGTTGCATGTTTTGTTTTTGTTAAATATTTATTACTTATTTATTTCTTGTTGTTTTTTTCATTTACCGTTTTGTTTTTACCTAATTTTTGTAAATATGTTTTTCAAAAATATTTAATTGTGACCGTTAACCCTTACAACAGTTCGTTCATATACGTGCCATACGCCAGCAACCAAGTCAAAATGCAACTCTGTAGTGTATATATTCATAAAAACTACTTTTACTTATATTTACCGTTATTTTAGATTATTTGAAGAAATGTTCACAGTTTGTTAACTGTTAGCTACAAGTTTTGTGGTTAGCGCAATTTTACAACTACCCTTGGAGCTCTTTTCTCAAACACACAGAGTTGCAGTTCAGTACAGAGTTTTATCTAGAATGTCAATACAGCGTTCTTAATCAGTTAGTTTTATTAAACTTTTTTTTTCGCAATTACCTTTCCTAACACTTACGTAACGAAAGCGAATGCTTAACAACAACCGTTAACTAAATTAACCAACGCAATAATAACAACAACAATAAATACATAGCCGAAAATAACCAAAGCTCATGCAAATCATCCGCTTTTCTCTACTAAACCCAAATTAAATGAAATGAGACGCTTTCCAACTGTACGCATAACTTAAACAACAACAAAAATGCTAATCCGTATCAAATTCTTTTTGCTAATTTTTTACTAAATATAATTTTTATTTGTTAAATCATGTGTATGAATTTACATTTTGTTTATCGATTATCATAATAATTTGTTTTTGTATATTTCCTTCTTTTTTTCTACAACAAAATATATGTATGACCAACGCGACCTTACATACCTACTTATGTAACCAATCTGATGTTCGCCAATACATTTGTACATTATCGAACACACAAACAAACAAATAAACCGTACGAATATTTTGTTGTTGGCGGCAAAATGCAGTTGGTCGATATTTGCATGCCGGCTCCGTCTTTTGAACGTTTTACCGACCAAGCCCTTTCTAAAGTAATTTATTGTCCACAATTTCTTCACCACTTGAGCCAGCAAGCAGTGCGAAGATTTGTTGCAACAATCAAAAAATAGGTTTAGTGAATTTGTAAATTTGAGAGTTGTTGCAAGTAGCGGCAAGCAACATACGTAAATATATAAATAAAATATAAATGAAGAATGAAAATGTTATAGAGAGCAGCAAGCAAGCAGACTGTAGATTTTGACTACATCCTTACGTTTGTAACTGTGCTTTGTTGTTATTTGTTAAGTAAGCGGCGACACATGCAACTCGGTAGTTAATATGTATAAGTACATACATATATGATACACACACATATATACATATATAATATCTATATAAATAATTTAAACTATTTACACTCTATGCAAAGTGATAAGCGAGTTTATTGAAAAAAATGTAGCAGTGTTTTAGGCGCAAGCGCACAGTAAATCAGCGGCAAACCACGCAATACTCAAAGTAAACAACAATTACAAAAGAAAACAAAAAAGAACAGTAAATTAAAGCAATATAACCGTTAGTGACTAGTTTTTGGTATCGTATATGCAATTCGTCCGGAAAAATTACCAACAAAAATTCTAGCATTTCACCGCGGCAAATGCCAATAAGTGATTTTTAATTAGCCGCAAGTGCGTAATTTTATAATAGCGTGTAAGTTATGCTAAAAACTAGTTTAGTCTACGAAGTTTTTTAGCAGTTTAGGTTAGTTACATAGTGGTTTTGAAATTATTTTCTAGTGCTTTGGGGCTTCTTAATAACAAGCAAATATATGAGTATATTCTAGTTACGAGAAAAATATATTTTAAGCGCTTTCTTATTTGTCTAACTTTCATCTAAATATATAGGTAACTCATATAAGGGTTACCAGCTCTTATAAATATTATTTTTTAGTTTTAAAAAATATATATGCTAAACTAACGAAAATTTTACGATGATTAGGTCAATATTTTTATTTTTCACTTTATATATTTTATTTAATTTTATTGAATTTTAAAATATTAAATTTTTGTATTTCCCATTTAAATTTAAATTATAGTTTTTATAATTATTTTATTAAACAAATAAATTTTTTCACTTGAGTCTTTATTTAGTCCTTTCAATGTTTTTTTTATTTAATTAAAATTTTTTTGTTTTAAGTTAAAAAAAAAAATAAATTAGGTTACATAATCCACGAAAATTTTTTTTCTTACGCTAATTTATATTATCTACGCCAATTAAGAAGACGAATTTATATTATCAAATTTATTATCATATCTATAATGAATACTCCAGCTATTTGAAATCGCACCGGTTATTGACCGATTTTATGTATTTGTTTGTTTCTTATAGCTCTACGTTATTTACGCGATTATGCCTACACCCCGTCACATTTTTCCACATAGTGCCATTGTCTTGCATCTTTTAAGCGCTAAAGAAAAGGCAATTAGTTAAGACATGTTTAACTCATTATATTGGAATTTGAAATGCTAATATTTACTACAACACATATATTATTATACGCATAAGAGCTTTCACATTTATTAGTTATGTATGGAGCTTAGAGCTTACTATATTGCGTCGAATCATAAATGGTGCTAAAATTATTGATATTGAAAAGAGCTTTCGCAAAAAGCTTTCTAAAGAGATTCGACGAGCTTTCCTTTCAAGTTTTTGATGAGTTTTCATAAATATTATTATTAAACATAGTTTTATACTTCTACAAACGAAATTATTACTTTTTAGCTTATATTTAAGTAACTATATTCAAACTATTTGTATACATATTTTATTTATTATGCCTACAAAAGCCATAAAATGTTTTAATTCGACAGAAATAAACTGTATAAATCGTTTACAGCTCACCGAGATCCGTCCAAATAATTAAGTTGCCTAGTCAAAGTTAATTACTACACAAAACAATATAAGCCACGGCATAGGGATTCAAATACATATATTTCACAAGTGTTGTGCTGGTTAAAGTTGAAATCTAGAAGCTTTCACTTCTCAATAGTATTACTCTGGTCGAGAGCCAAGCTTCGCAGCAATTACGGAGCGGCGCTCTTCAAGCTTGTGTAGCCGAGCTGTCGGCTGTTGAGGCTCGTTGAATTTATGCATATTATAATATTTAAGAGTAAACGCACTTTAAGGTTTCGTTGAGGTTTTGCTTTCGTTTTCGAATGTTTTTTTTTTTTTAATTGT
>NW_017537268.1:901912-904173 GCF_001853355.1 Bactrocera latifrons | reverse complement strand
TATTTTTCATATATTTTATTTAGCTTTTGTTTTTAATTTTTATTAGTTTATTTTTTTGTTCTTGTGTT
Organism: Bactrocera latifrons; assembly: GCF_001853355.1. NCBI lineage: Eukaryota > Metazoa > Arthropoda > Insecta > Diptera > Tephritidae > Bactrocera > Bactrocera latifrons. The sequence goes on along the minus strand of NW_017537268.1, from coordinate 904,105 downwards.
TGAATTATTATTTTCTTTTCGTTTTTGTAAGCATGCGTTTGTAGGTCTATGTTCAGTTATTTAGCTGGTAAAGTTATTGCTAGAGTATATAAGTCAAGAACTTCTTCCTAGTTTTTAAGCCCGGTCAACTAGAAATCACTTATTGGTTAACTTTGTATGTGTAACGGTAAAAGCGAATTTATTATTTATTTTTTTTATCAAAAAACCAATTGTCACTCAAACACATACAACAAACAAACAAAAGCATATACGATTCATTCCAAAGAATATAAAATATATATGCTATATGTACATGCAAATGTGTATATATACAACACACATTACAAAATGGCTGCCGAAGCCTGCTGTTGAACATTTTTGGTAAATTATAAAATAAATTCTACGATTCATAGAAGTTGCTAAAAGCAAAAGTGAGACTCAGCTCCCCGGCAAGGGCGTCAAACCAAGTGTTTTTTTTTTTTTTTTTTGTAAAAATTTTGAAAGCCTTAGAACCAACAAAGAAAGCAACAAGCGCCCAGTTAAAATGCAAATAAAATTTTTTTACAAATGAAATTGCAGCTTTTCGCTTTGACTCATTGCAATATGTAGTTTTGTATGAAAAATGGTAGTATTTACATTGTTTCCTTGTCTGCAAAGCGATTTTTTTTGTAAACTATAGAATTTATCTTGTTATTGAATATTTATGTAGTGCACAAATGATTGTATATTTTATGTACGTTTACCAGAATTTATTTTCTATCTTAATATCTAGAGTATACATGTACATACATGCGTATATGTATAGATTTACATACATACATTTGTATAACAATGACGTTATGTGAAGAATTATTATGAATTTATATAAACTATAATATAATGCCCTTACCTATTAATCTTACTATGTATATATCGAATATATTTTAGTAGGCGCTCTTAAGCAGCAGCGACGTTTGGCTAACAGAGATCATCCATATCAGAGGGCTGCGGCTGCGGTCGGCGTCACAGCCAAGCCAGGCTTCATTGAGATACAGTAAATAACGGTTAAGCACTTAAAGAAAAATTAAAAAAAGCTAAAAATCGAAAGCAGTGAAATTACAACAACAAAAGTTAATGTTAAAGTTTATCAAATATTTGCGGCGCATGCATGCATACAACAAAACTACATAAATAACGGTCTATGTACACGCACATGTATGCATGCCGGCGGCTCCATTAAAATCTTTCGTTTATCTCATTATTTTGTGTCTTTTTTTTTATAAGAAATTAAAGTAATCTCGTTTTTATACATAAATATTGTTTTTTCTTTAAGTAAAAAATACTGCAAATAAATTTTATATAATGTTTTTAAAAGCGAAAATTTACAAATATGCACTTTTACAAGTAAGCTAAAATTTGCGGAAATTGCATTTTTCAAATATTTTGTTGCAAATAAAATTATAAAGTTTTAAATAAAAAAATATTAATAATGAATTTTATGTAAAAAATGTATATTTAAATTTGCTAATTGCCTGCGCGAAGCTGTGACCAGCACGACTGCGTATAGCCCGCGCAATGTTAAGTAACTGGGCTGAATATTGAGTATAAAACAGACACACACACACACTCACGCCAAGCAAAAAAATCAAAAATCAAGCGTTCGCCTCTGTCTACCGCAAAAAGCGCCGAGCTCTGTGAAATGAATTCTTGCGTTTAACATAAAATGAATGATTTGCCCAGTTTGACAGCTCAACAGGTTAGTTTGTGTTCTACGATGCCCCCTTTCTTAATTTTTCGCAAAATAATACACATACAAAAAATCCTCGTTTTTTTTTTCCAAATGCAACCTTGAGGAGGCAAAGCGAATGCGGGTGGTTGCTAAATGAAAATGAAACATTTAACGTATTTGTTGCTTGATTCGCGCCGCTGAAAATTAAATTTAACTTAATTAATTAATGTGCGAATTTATTTAATAAATTGAACATTTTTTTTGCTGCAATTATTTTGAGGATAAATTATATGTAGATTGCAAATTTTTTTTGGGAAAAAAATTAAATTTTGGGAATAATTATGTTCTGTTAATTTTCACCCAAAAATTTAAAGTTGGTTCAAATTACGCCACTGAAAACCAAAATTTTACAAAAAATATTTATAAAATTTAAACGATTGGTGTAAGTGCGAAGGTTTAAACTGGGATCCCGATGCAAATGATTTTAAACAAAAGTAAAAATTTTT
>NW_017537268.1:898990-901827 GCF_001853355.1 Bactrocera latifrons | reverse complement strand
CTAAATATAAAAAAAAAAAAGCTCTCGCATTGCCTCCTTCAGCGTGCTCTTCTCGTTTTTTATATGCAACAACAATTTTTTTAAATTTCGTCTGAAAAAAGTTGTTGCTGTACATATTTCTTCAAAGTTGTGTTTTTGTTGTACGTATATGAAACTTTTCGCAAAGTCTACTATTTTGTAAATGAGAATAATAAGGAGCGTAGCAGCCAAACTGCGTAAAATTGGTTAAATTGTTTGTATGTTGACTTGTGCCTTTGTGACGTGTCGAGAGATTTTCGCCATACATATGTAGATTTAAACGTAAGGTAAGCGTTACATTTAGGGAGCATAATAAAAAGTATATATATTAAAAAGCATTAAAATGGAAATTACATAGGGACGTCGTCGAATGTCCATTACAAACACACATACTTACATATACAACACTTGTGTGTATGCGTTTGTATTGTGCGGGGCCCATTATTAGGCACGGACGTGTGTGGCTCATTCTTTAGTTTGTACCTAAAACTTGTTTTCAATTTATGTACACACATATATATAAATACATAAATATATTTTATACTTGTTTTTTTAGTGCATTCTAGTATGTTGTACGAGCAAATTTTCTTAGCTTTAAGCGATTTTGTATTTATAGACGTATAAAAAAAGTATTTCAATTCAAATTGCCTGCAATAGTGACATACAGTTACCCGATAAACATACTTACGTTTATGTATATGCAATACATTTGTAAAAGATCCTTGAAAGAACAAATTTTTTAAGCACAAATGCAACCGTGTGTTAAAAAATAAAAAGAAAATCCTTAATTATTTTTAAAACTTGTTATCAAAACTACAGGTATTTCTTAGTTTATGCTTTATAACTTGAATTGTTTATTTTCTCAACAAGTTTGACATTGTGTAACAAAGCAAAAGCTACAACTCATTTTAAATGTGAATTAAGTCTATACCTTTATAAACTATACAAATATATATATTATTAACGCAAATTTTGTACACAATTTTCAAATATGCATAAAACAAACAAATAAAAATCAATAATTTAGTTGAATTGCAAAACAAAACGAAAAGTTTTTTCACTCAGCAAGCGAAGAAAGAAAAAAAAAAATTCCAAAACATTTCATTATTAAACCAAGATTTGCATTAAAAACTTTCTTACTAAACACCACATATACCAAAAATAATTTTTATTGTACAATAACAAGAAGAAAAAATTAAAAATCATAGAATTTCAACAATCATACATTACTAATGAACAACTAATTGTCATATTATATACTTAAATAAACAATAGTGAATATCTAGTATGTAGCCAGTGTACTAAACTAGTCTGTAATCGACTCATTATTAACATTGTAACCTCTTTCGCCAACTACTCGCGTGGCATACCACTAAATTAGACTATCTACTTACTAAGATGTGTATAAGAGACAGCTACTCGCGTGGCATACCACTAAATTAGACTATCTACTTACTAAAATGTTGACCCACACCAGTGCACCGCTAACCATCTCGCACACGCTCATAATGAAACTCTAGAAAATTACGAAAACTCTGCAATACAGTACCTGCTACGAAGCTCTATCACGAAGTTTTGTGCGGCCATATCAAACTGCATACCGAAGTGTTGTCGACGTGACGTGCCGCAAACGTTTGTAGCGCTGCTCGTACACCGTTGGACCTCGCACTGCAATGTGGCGCCTAGGCTGCACCGCCAACCAACTTTACACATACCCAATCATTTATATGGACGCAAGCTGCCTGTTGCGTGGTAAAGAAAAAGCAATTGTTGCATCCACTTCTACCCCTCGCTCTCAGCTCACTTATTAACCACTCGTACGACTCGTAGAAGAGCCAAAATTTGAGTTCTTAGTTATTGAATAGATTCCATGTCGTTAACACTTAGCGCTAAGCACGTATGTATCTCTATGTACATGTATAAATAATGCCTTAACCATATATACATATGTATGTAGCTCCATATCGGATATGAATAATTTAACGATTTATTAACTTTTCTGCCAAATCTATGTGGTTGCGGTATTTATACGAGTAATCCTATACATACATATATACATAAATATAAATAGAAAATAATATTTGTAATAAATATCTAAATATACTTTAACATTGACTAATCGATGCGATAATATTTCGCTTTAGAATTAATCTCAATTACATATGTACTTTGTTAATTTGTAAGCTTGACTATGAGTCCCTCTTTTAATCTGCAACCCTCGTACTACATACGAAGAATACTCTCCATTTATGCATTATTTATTGCCTCTTTGCTTATCTGAAATAATTTTATTTGTTTGGAAGTGCTTGAGATAAGTCATTGATGGCAGAAAATACACCTCAGCGCACACATTTAACGTCACATTTATCCTCTCATTTATCTAAACATTCCCACATACAAACATACATTTGCACATTACGACACTAAATCGTTGAAAATGGTGCCGAACTTAACGCTAACCTCTTTATTGTATCACACATGGATAGCAATTGACATACATACACACACATGTGAACAGAATTTACATATCTACATGCATATGTCCCAATCTAGGAACTTTAAATCAAAATTTGTATGTGCTATATAGTATTTATTTGATGATTAAAAGTTGTGAATATATAAAAATATTAGTTTTATAAGTAAACTATTAAACGCATTCATTTTCTCACTATTTAATTCTTCAAAATAATAAAAAAAATAATTAAAAGTTAGTTAATCTAAAATTATTCCATAAAGTATTATACAATTTTTCTATTTAACTGTTATTTTTAAACTTTCATTTTTAAATTTTAATTATTTTTAAAAATCTATATCGTTCT
>NW_017537268.1:891929-897255 GCF_001853355.1 Bactrocera latifrons | reverse complement strand
AAAAAAAAAAAAAAAAAAGAGACTAACCAAAGGCCAAGTTAACTAAAACAATTTAAAATTTCATGTTTTGTAAATTACTATTAATTCTCTTTGAACTTACTACGCATCGAGTAAAATATCTATAGTAAATTAATCAAACCAAAAATCAATAAAACTATTCAATTTTTATTATGTATAAATAACTTTTACCCTACAAGAGCAAGCAAACAAGCTGTGCACCAAAAAGCCACAGAAGTAATGACAATAATTTGGAAAATAATTCACAAAAGTACCTAAATGTATTCAAAAGCGAAAACACTAATCGAAGAAATATGAATGTCAGTATTTATTAATACAAAATCTCATCCTGTATCTACACACACACACACATGCATACATTGTAACTCATGTTTAAGCATATGAAACAAGAACGAAAATAGAAAGAATTAATAAAACAGGTGTATGAATTGTAATTACTTAATGTTTAATTGACATGTCATCGATGTGGCAAGCATTGAAGTGTGAATAACTATTTTCCATAAATGTATTTGTATTTGCATAAAAAAACACAAAAAAATGCTCAGTTAGGTTGATCGATTACACGACCGTGTGCAATTAATTGATATGCGGCAGTTAAACATTAGATAATTACAGTTCATCAACGCCGACACATTAGCGTACACACACAAACTCACACCAACACACATTTGTACATATCAATAATGCAACAAAAAGCATTTGTAAGTGCTTTTAAGTGCGTTTCAACATTAAAATAATCACGACAAAAGAAATTATGGAAAATTTCCTTCCGCATATATCAAGCAGATGCGCACTTTAATTAAAAGGCGGTGGCATAAAATAAGTAGAAAATATACATTTATAATTTTAGTTGCATAACTGCAATTTGTGAAGTTGAAAACGGTATTTTGTGCAGGCTAAACTCCAGCTGCCGCCAAGACGAAGCTGCTTAACGTTGCTTCACTAGCATTTCGCTACGATTTGTCTGTCATAAATCTTTCGAATTAAAAGTTACCATTAGCAGTTAACGCTTATAAGTGCGAGAAAGCAATGTAGCGTTAGAGAGCAACAACAGCAACAATTTATTTGTTAGTTTACAATGCCTACCAATAACTTTATAGGCTTCTTTGCCAATAAATTGGGTAGTGTGATTAGCAAATACATTTTTATCATCACACCTCACAGAGTATTTGCTTAAGTTCGCATATTTATGGGCATAACAAATAAATGTATGACTGTAAGCAAAGTTGTTTAGGGGCAATAACCGGCTTACGGTTTCGGCAGCTGACAATTGAATTTTATAAACAAGCGATTATATTATATAACTATAGTCGTATACAGTTAACCCACAGTTGCTTTATTCTGCAAGAAATTCAAATTTTGTGGCTCATTATTCGGTAAAAATCTTTGGTTACTAAAGGGGACCTAGATTTTTATCCAGCAAAGGACTGTCAACTTGCCTCCATTCCTCGAAATTACTACAATAATATTTTCCGCCGCTTTAACAACAACAACAATGAAAACTTAACGCGTTTTCGTAATTACGTCTAGGTTATTTATAAACAATATTGCGCATAGTCGGATTTCTTTTACTTTTTCTGGTACTTTTCAGTACATTGAAGAACAGTTTTTCGATTTTAATAGCCGTCGTACGCACTTGAAAGCATTTACTTTGCCTAATTGCAAATTAGTCACCTCTCAACTATCCAAATCAGTGAAATTTAACACATCAAACATGCAAATGTGTATTAATAACACTTTTGAAATTTAATTATGTAATTTATAAATAATATTTACTAACAATAACCACTAAAAATTCTTCTTGTTTTTCTCTTCTACTTTTTTTAATTTTTATTTACATGCTAACCCATCCGGTGCCATGGTAGACGAAAATAACCCATTTAGACGCGATTGATTGATTAACTCGTTGCTACCACCCACACACCTTCACAACTACTACCAACTATTAATACCTAAAAAATATATAACAATTAGCGAAGTAAAAATAGTTGTCTTTCTCACCACTCGACAGATGTCTAAAGGCATACAAAAATTTCGCTATTGAAAGCGAGCCATATAATAAAATAATAAAAAAAGTAATAAATTGCATAATTCAATTTATAATAATGTTATAAAAATATGAAATAATATTGAATGATACAATATAAAAAAAATAATAATAATATAATAAAAAAATAAATAATATAATAAAAAAATAAATAAAATAATAAATAATAATAATTCTAATTTAGATAGATTGTTACAATCATGCCATATAAAGCAAAAGCAATAACAACACAAGAAGTAAAGCGGCGCAGAAATCAGCGCGAAAATAATGGCAGCGATGTGTGTCTACATGGTGGCCAAGCAAGCAGCAACGTCGCATTCGACAGGCCACAGCTCGTTTGTGCAGCGGCCACTTAGTGGCAGGCGTGAGATATACCCAACCTAACAGCAACCGAGCAAGCCACTTTTAGCACGTTTAACGCGCTGAACTACAAACCAAGTGGCTGCAAGTCAACGCGTAGAAAAAAGAAAACAACAACTACAACAATAATTTATATCAAATAACAGCTACAACAACTAATCTGTATAGGAAGCGCTCTGACATAATAATCTACTATACGAGTATTGCTAACAACATCAGCGTCATCATCCCACCACCACTACCACATAACGCACTATCACCTACTTACCAACTTTGTGACATTGTATGCATGCCACGTGCATATATATAAGTACAAACAATACCCTATATACCTACATGCATATATATATATATATACATATATATTTTTACCAATGCTGTATGCAACGATGGCTACTATAGTGAATAGTGTATATACCTCACCTTCGTTTAGCTAACCACTGTGTATATACGCCGACGCCACTGTACATCCCCGCATACGATTACATACGCCTGCCGCATAACGGCATAATACATGCCAGTATTGGCAGAAAATATTCGAATGCTTCGTCGTCCGTATCCACCACGTCGGCATCCTCGTCATTTATGCCGGTGGGATGAATTGTGTTAATGAGTGTACGACGAGCGTTTGTGTCAGCCGATGTGTCGAACAGCAACACCAACAGCAGTAGCAGCAGCAAGCAATCAGTCAACTGAACAAGCAGTCAATTAAGAAAACCTAATATCATATGTCTGCTTGCTTTCACCACACCGCCACATCATATCACCAGCGTTGCATGCCTTGCGGGACGTATAGACTAGGTGGCATAACTGAATTTACGATGTAACCAACTGGTATGTATAAATGTGCAATTTTACTTTATTATTATTTTACTTTATTACATTTGTTCTTTTTCTCCAGCAGTGTACTCACCACCAACGTTGTGCAACAAAATATATCCTACACTCACCTGATTCTTGCTGCATGCTGTTTTAATTTTAAGCTGCGTTTGACTGTTAGGTCTCTGAAAAGGTCTCGTCGGGTTTTGTCTTCAACTCAGCAAATGCTAAATCTTATTTTGTGCTGCGTAACAGTATAGCAATTCTCACTTAAACTTACAACAATCAAAATCAATTTCAATCGAACTTAAAATATTTTTAGTTCTTAACGCCTTAGCGTAATACGTAGCTCGTTTAAAGTTCGAATTAGCAGCGCACAAGCACGCGCATACAAATGTATATTGTAAAGTAGAGACATAAGCAGTGCCACCCTGTATGCGGTGTATCGTAAATGCGTACTATTGTAAGCCATAATATTCTAACAACTCTAAGCTGCGAACAAAAATCATGTACTTCTCAAATCAGTAGACTCATGTGAATCTCAAAACAGTAAGCGAAATTATCGTTTCTAAACAAATAACGGTTTTTCTTATATAATATACTTTTCAAAACAAAAAAAAAAAAAGGATATTTTTAAGTAAAGCTTGTGTGGCAAAGCATTGTTTAAATATAATAAAATTATTTAGTATGTTTTATGATAACCACAGCTACAAATGCAACAAAAACAAGAAACAATAAGGAAAAAAAGCAAACACGCGTTATGCATATTATAGTCATTCTAGCCAATCAAGTTATAACACAGTTTATATAAAACATATTTTAAACAGAAATATTACATAAAAATTATTTAAAAAAGTTATATATATGTATATCTAACTAGTTTAACGGGAAATACTTTTTTTTATAAATAAAAACTATGGACAACTACAACAAGTAAAAATCGATCATATGAAACAAGAAAAAAGCCATATTTAGTCTGTATAAGTATATAAATTAATTGTAGGCATAATTTATTTACAACAGTAAAATATTATATTTTTTGCAAATATAATTAATGATGTTATGGTTAAAAAGCACCAATCAATCACTGTACGCACATTTCAAACAAAAAACAACAAACGCATCTACATTACTTACGTTTAACATTAATTAGGAATAATAATTAAAACAAAAAAATACAAAAAGTTGCAGTTAAATTTACATTGAATGAAATTATGTATTCGAGTTTTATTAAAATAGAAAAAATAATAATATTAGTAGGCAAAACATAAAATAAAATAATAGAAATAAAAAAAAATTGAAAAAATGAAATCAGAGCAATTTATGCTGATTGTGTGGCCAAACTGGAGTTTTTGCTCCAAATTTCATTTATGAATTTATTTAAGCAACAAATATTAATAAAAAAAGTTTGTCAAATACCGCAAATTCTAAATTGTTGTTTGTGGGGAAAAACAGCGCGTTTTAATTAGTAAAAATAACAACAACAAATAAATATGCTAAGCATAATATTGTAAGACACGCAGTTTACAGTTAACTTCAAGTTGCTGCAAAGCATGCTTTTAGGCTGGTGTTCTTTGCATACATTGCATACAGTTTGAAAAAGAGAAATTTGCAAAAAGCCAATAAAATTCTGCTTAGTAATAAATTTATTAAAGAACTTAGAGCTTTGTCATGATAATTATTGAATTAGCCTCTAGAATAATGCAAAATTTCACCATAATAGTTAAAAAATGTTTATGCAACTCTTAGGCGCATTTTCTATATTTTCAAAACTTGTAAAATAATGATAAAAATTACAAAATCACAATTTTCAATATTTTTGACTGTGAATACTTTCTATACTTTTAAAGCTGATAATAATTAGAAAACCTTAATTTTTCAACTTTAAAAACTTGAGTAAAATGCCTATTAATAATTACAAAATATCAATATTTCAACTTTTCTGACTGTGAATGTTTTCGAAAACGACGCAAAACTTATAGAAAATTAAAAGATAATTTAATAGTTTGTTTAAAATTAAAATAAATAGAGCTAACAAAGAAGTATTCAGTTCTAACACTGATTTCTTTAAAATATTATTTC
>NW_017537268.1:882028-890683 GCF_001853355.1 Bactrocera latifrons | reverse complement strand
AACATATTAGCAATAATTAAAAAATATATATACATTTTGCATTAAAATTCACAGTTTACATTTACAAACGGTTACTTTTGTGAAGTGTAAATATTTCTAGGTTAAGTTATGAGAAGCTGGCGCGCAGAAATTTGGAAATAATAACCACTTCCCTACCCCACTAGTGTTAAGCCATTGCGTTTTCATTTAAAAATAAATATTTTTTTGTAATATAACACATACATACTAGATACATACGTTGACGTCCACATTTAAATGAATGAAAACACTATGCGTACTATTTGTCGCACCGCCGTGAACAAATAAAGTTTAAGAATTTGAAGCAATTTAGTTTTATTGCTGTAACTGCTAACTGCTAGCCGCTAAGTGAAATACTTGAATGTTGTGCATTGTTTCAAGCATTGTTCTTATTTATGGTAATAATAATAACTATTTTCATTGTGTAATGCCAATTCAATAAATTTCATATACATACATACATACTTTCATATATACAAGCATACATATATTAATAAATGTTTAGAAAAACTTTGAAAATACCAAAAAGGCGGAGTTTTTTTATATTATATTTGGTGCAAACAGTAAGTGTGGAAATATGGTTTAATGGCGTGATCTGTCGAAAAAAAAAAAAAGCAATTAAAAAAAGTACCTCTCCTTGGATCACCCATGAAAGTCGGAAAAAATTAATTTTTATGACTTTTCGTATAGAGTAAGTTTATTTAACAAATAAATTAAAAATGTCATTTACAAAGATCGTTCAGTTTGTATGGCAACTATATGGTATAATGGACCGATTATTTGTAGAAAATGCAAAAAAAAAAAACTAGGTAGCAACTCTACTCAAGCTTTTCCTACTAAAATGTTGCCAAATCTTTTGTTTGAGGTGTTGCGTTATTTCACATATTGTTTGGTAATTATATTTGTCAAGGGTTGCCACCTAGTCGCAAATATTTTCAAATTTTAAACGTGATTTTGATTTTCATAATGTGTTTTCAATAAACTTGATTAGGTGGCAAGTCGTGTACAATATGGTATCAATATTCACTTCAGAAATACTTTGCCATTTCAAATGTTATTTACGAAATTTCGTTAATCCGCGGTGTTATTGAAGTTCAAGATATATTCCTTTTATTTAATATTTTTTTTTTTAATTGAAAATGAAATTTAAAGATGTTTAACAGTTCCAGTAACATTGTCTACCCACATTTTTCTTATATCGTAAACTTTACGATATTATGATAAAAGTAAAAGCTTCGCATATTTCATATTGTTACACTTTTGAAGAATAACACGTAACATATGGTACTTATTCGAACAAAGTCATATTGTTGCATAAGCATACATACACATGTACATCATTTTCAAAGGAGTTGGTATATAAATCAGGAGGATGCTGGCTCGAAAGATTTCGGGTGAGCAATTTCTTTGCCGCTTGACGAAAGTCTTCTGCCTTTTATTGACATTTCGGACACGATGTGGTGCAACAAATGAATAATGCCATTGAAGACATGATTGTGGCTTTCTGCTCACGATTGGAAATCACGATCCCCCAACTGGTAATCACATATACTATACCCCGCTATGTATAAATATATATGTATATATGTGATTTATATTTAAAAAAAAAAATCGCTTTTATCTTCATATATATTATATACCCTGACCTGGAAGCATTAAATATGCCAGTTTGCAACATTAAGATATAAACGTTGTAGACCCTATAAAGTAACATTTGGCGCAAGCAAAAATTACCTTCCGATGTTTTTTCAAAAATGAAAAACTTTTTTAAAAATGGAAAACTTTGATTTTGCTAGGGTATTATTTTTATTTGGTCTTTTAAATTTGTTTACATCAAGTCGAGAATATGATATCATGTAATTGGCCGCCGCCACAGTTGAGTGTCATTTGAGCGCTTTTTATGGCATTTTCCATCACTTTGGCCAGCACTTAGGGCGATAGGTCCTCACATTCTTGACGGATATTGCCTTTAAGAGCTGCAAGAGTCTGAGGCTTCCTGATATAAGCCCGCGACTTCAAAAAGCTCCACAAAAAGAAGTCTGGAGCGGTCGAATCAGGCGATCTTGCTGACCAGTGCAAATCGGTAGAAAGCGGGAGAAGAAACGCCCAGTAAATGCATACTTCAGCATATCGGTTGTGACACCATTGTTTGTTTACATGCATTTCGCATGTGTTTACTACACAATTGTCAAAACAGAACTGACATTAGAGGTCAATTGCAAAATTTAGCATCATGTGATCATCTTCTACTTTTTCGGCAGCCTGTATATACTTAGTTCTGCCATAAGTTCTGTTACAAGTTCAGGTCATTATGAAAATGAAACTATAATAGATTTCTTATTGAAGTTGATTTTATGTAATAATTTATTTATATTCAATGAGTGATTGACAAAATTTGATTCGAAATTGAAACGTTTTGCATTCACATAAGCCCTCAAACGATTCGGAAATTGTGAGCTTGTTTCTACATACAAGTACAAAGTTTTTCCTTTTTGCCACTAACAAGAGTCGAAAATCTGGCACTTATTTTCTTTGGTTTCACACACGTGCTGACACCCAACATAAACTCGCAGTTTCTTCAGATGTCTTTCTAGAATTACGCATTCATCTCTGATTGCCTCTCTGATTAATTTGTTGCCATTATTCCACTTACCAACGGATGTTCTGATTTTCTTTGTACCCGTTCAGCACTTCTTTGAAAAAGTTTTTAATAAGGATGCACAAAGGATATTCGAAAAGAGGGAAGTTAAATTTCAACTTTCAAATGTTTACAGGGCAACTGCCTTATCAACTGGCATCACGAGTGCACATACGAGCATGTATTTAATTGTTATTGTTTCCTTTTGGTTTTAGCTTGTTAGCAGCGCTTTACTATTATTATTGCTATTTTTTATATTTTCAGAAATAACTGAAAAGTACGCAAATACACACAGCAGAGGAATGAAATAATACAGTTTGCCATTGGCAACAGACTAACGGGTTTTACAGTGTTCAAATTTGTGAAAGGTTAAGTGAGCAATTAGGTTTGGTATACTCTCGTTTCCAAGAAAAATCCAATTAACTCAAATATTACACTAAACTAAACACATTTCAAAATCCATTGACCATTATGAAGATAAAGTTGTGGCATAGGTCTTCAACTCAAAATGATTGAATTTTTCCTCAGAAGCTGGTGGAAAGGAAATACTAACAATTATAAATATTTTTTGGTTATGAGTCAATTAAGGAGTATGAAAAGCCTTACTAAGCATTGTATGGAACTTTGACGTATTTACAGATAATTCTGAATTTTCAAAAAAATTTTAACCGAAGCAAGTTTCAAAATAGGGCCCGTGGCTTGGGCCGAAAAAGCATTGTAGACTTGTCGGCAGCACTTGAAGTTATGCTTGAGCTTCCACCACTTCACCTAGTAATCGGTAAGGTAGGGTAATTTTATCCCAGGGGATGAAGGACTTAAGTGGCTTTTTGCCCAAGGGACAGCTTTACCAAAAGGGGAAACTTTACCAAGGTAACCCTTAGCAGTAAGCCTAATTGGAATAACTCCACTCTCGATCTACTGCTTGGGGATAGTACAACCAAGCAGTAGACCGACAACTCGAAAACGTCCGACGGAATTTTTGTAGGAGTCGCAAGACTAAACTCCAAAGCTATGAAATGTTTTTCCACCATTTTTCAAGCAGAAGTCTTTGCCATAACTCGGTGCGTAGAGATAAATCTGCAACGTAACTATCGCAACGAAAGTATAACTATAGTTAGCGACAGTCAAGCGGCACTTAAAGCAGTTTTTGCATATGGAATCAAATTGCTACTCATGCAGTAGTATATAGAACGGCTGAACAGTCTATCGGAACGTAATCAAGAGCACTTTATCTGGGTGTCAGGTCACAAAGCATTAGCCGGGAATGAACTGGCCGCTCTGTAGCGGTGCCATGCCAAGCTGCTTATGGTCTGTCTCTTATACACATCTAGATGTGTATAAGAGACAGGTAGTATATAGAACGGCTGAACAGTCTATCGGAACGTAATCAAGAGCACTTTATCTGGGTGTCAGGTCACAAAGCATTAGCCGGGAATGAACTGGCCGCTCTGTAGCGGTGCCATGCCAAGCTGCTTATGGTGGGTTCGACCTCAGCAGGTTTAAATCTAATCAACCTCTCTACGAACAAACTCAGACTACTTATCGCATTCAACACTGGTCGCTGTAAGCTTATGAAGCTCTTATATAACATGTGCTTAGCTTCTTATGTAAATTGCCGCTTCTGTGACAAGGAGCCTGAAGCTTCGGAACACCTGCTAATTGACTGCATAGCAGTCTGCAGATGCATGATAAAGACCCTTGGATTCAGGATTCAAGGATCTTATCACTCACTCAGCAGTATGTTGGAATTTATCAATATGCTGGGGCTAGGCGAGTCGTTGTGACTTCGGGAGGCCACAATAGACCTTAGGTCGCGGTGAAATCCTTATCTTCTTATCTTATCTTCCAAATAGATCGAGTGGAATGCTACTGCAAATAATTCTGTTTTACTCTACTTGGATAATTTCGCTGACTACGGCAAAATTCTCAAACAATTGTTGATAGTAATAATTTTTTTTTTGTTTTTGTTTTAGGCCGTAAGGAGGGTTTAAAATGCCTTCGCACCATAAAGGGATCGTCATCCTACGTGAGTGGTGTACCCACTAAAACACTCCCCCCTTCTATCATGGAATTTTTCCCTACCCCGGGACCGCTTTCGCATTACTTCAGGGCAAGATTTCCAAGATGGACCCATTACAGGTCAATTTCTACTCTCCCTGCGTCCAGGGATGCCTACGATTTTGTAGCCAGCGTCAAGCTATTTGGCTCGGCTTCTATTGGGAGTCCGCGTCCATGTCTCTTTTTTTAGTGCGTAGAACATGTTCCACGTACGAGGAAATTATTTCCCAGTTTTCGCTGCTAGATATCGTTTTTTCTAAAAGATTTTCCGCTCTTAGTTCTCCGAGCTTGTTTTCTACAGTTCTTCGGGCTTCTTTCCATCGGTTACACTTGAAAAAGGTATGGTTTGCATCGTCTAGTGGTTCGTCTCCGTAAATACATGCTGGGCTTTCTGCTTTTCCCACGTCGTATAGGTATTTTCGGGAATACCCGTGACCGGACAGCATCTGTGTTAAGTAGTAATTTACCTCGCCGTGTTTTCTACTGTGCCATTCTCTATTTCTTTAATCAGCTTGGCGGTCCATCTTCCTTTGCTCTCCCTTGTCCACCGATCTTGCCAGAGTTCAAGAGTTTGCATCCTCGCGTTGATAGTAATCATGATGAAATTCTTTCTTCTATAATTGCAAACCAGAATATGTGAACCGAATATCTTTCAATTAGCAAAGCTATACTTAGTATTGAATCATTTTGGTTGACTCAAAGCACTATGAGAGTTGCGATACCGAGCCTTGGGATCACTTTGGTATATTTGAATTAAGTTTATGAAGAGATGCGGGAATCCAACATAGAGCTTTCAACCCGCTAAATCTATAATATATTGACAATTGTGTTTTAAAGGTGTCTTCGTCATTTTCCAGCTTGTTACCTTTGATACCATTTTGTTACAAAAATACATTTGAAAATAGCGTTTGAATATGGTAAAACACTTGCCATTCTGTCAATATGTGTTTGTACCAGTCTCCTATGTTAAACATACAAGTTCTTGTTCGATTCGCCATGCTGTGTCATAATTAAGCTAACTCAACTTTATTTCCACTTGTGGAGTTTTGGGATCAAGTAAAACGCTAGCAAGAAAACTCCAGTTATTTATTAATCACATACCGCTATAACTCTGCAGGTCTCTTGATACCCAAGTTTGGCGACCTTCCTTGTGACGTATTACAATGCACTGCATCTTCTAACTAAAGAGAATTGAACTTCTCTACTTTTTACTATCGCATTTTCATTGTATTATAATTTAATTTCCTTTTGAGAATGTTTATGGGAACGTAAAAGTCCTCGTAATTGTCATTGAACGAATAAGAGACTCCAGCCTTTTACCATTTCTTATATAAAGGCGGTTGGCCGTGCCAGCAATTGCTGTGTAGCCAACTGTACATACATATGTTTATGTAGGAGTATCTGTCATACATATAATTATCTGTCTATTATAATGCTGCTATTGTGTGTTGGACTGAAGGCAAAAGGTTAAGTAGCTCTATAAGTATCTATATGCCAAGGCTTTGGATATCTTCTTTATATTCATGTACACGTATGTATTTACGTAAGTATGTGGGCATTTTCATCTAATTTGTACAGGTGAAATGCAATAAAATACAGCATTAAAATCAATACAGCACGTACGAGTAAATATACTTAAAGGAGACGTGTAAGCTTTTCATAAAAATCATTTTACGAATTATCTCTAACCAGAGGGTAATTTAAAGTAGATTTTAAATTTTCTACAGGAAGAGGATTCAAATGTCTTACATATCTTACATAAATACATATCTACACAGGTATTTGGAATTTCATTCAAAAGCTTCAGCTGGCGTGTCTGGCGTGTCATTGCTGGTAGCGCATTGTATGTGTAGTGGTGGAACAATAAAACCAAAAATATTTTACTTCCTCTTCTCGTTGACGATAAAGCCAAAGCTTTAAATTCTTTTATTAACACTTAAGTAAGCAAACTCAATGGTATGTACACATATATATATATACATATATATAAAGGTACTTTATTTTTTATTCAAGTTTTTATTTGAAGTTTCAAAATTAAAAATTACCCAAAATGTGAGAGAAATCTTTTTGAAAAATATTTCATTGGGAGACTTTAGTCATTCATATTCCCTGAAATGCGGATTTTAATCAAAGAGTCAAATTTATCTTCCAGTTAAGCATTAGATGTTTACATTTCTAAGAAACTCTACTTTTGGAAGTACTGCTATGACGTTTAATATCTACAATTGACTCAAAGCGGTTTCGCCGGATCGGTCGTTTGAGTTTGCTGATTAGCAAGAAGCTGGAAATTTGACGAAAAACTCACGAAAAGTCAATGCAGTATGTGCCGCTGCATTATCGTGGTGTTAAAACTATCTACATAACCTTGATTTTTGACCAGCTTTGACGTACATTTTTCGGCGTCGTCTCACCTTTGCCACGATATTCGGCCGATTGATCTTTTCTTTCCACGTCGCAGGCGTAGATCCAAGAATGCCACTAATAATACCTTTCATGACATCGTGGTAGTTGGAAATCATTGTTCCACAAATGTAGACGCAACGAACAATTGAGCCTTCACTTTTTTTATACCTAAATGATCATTCAAAATGGTTCTAGTTGATCCTTTTACCAGTAAAGTCTTAATCTTCGATTCTCAACCACCAATTCCTTTTTTTTATTTTTGGCCGTCCTGGAATAAGTATTTTCCTTTTTTTTGGAGTCATCGGGCTTATCTCTAATGCATATAAATATAATTTTGTTTCACCATGACAACGTCAAGTCTCACGCATGGAAAGTGACCCAGCAGAAACTTCAAAAGCTGGGTTGGTGTTTACTACAAGTGATTACTACTTGCTCCTGTCAAATGGCGGTGAAAAATTCGCCTCAAGAGAATCTTGAGAAAAGTTTGCCAATAAGGATTAGGGTTTCTTTGCGAGCGGCGCAATGAAATAACCACTAGTTAACGAGAAAAACATTATAGCAATTATAAACAAAATCTTCAATTTGATATCAAAATAATAGATTTATTTTTAATCGACCTTTTTCAATTTGTTTCGGCTCCTCCTTCCAAGAAATGACCACATGCGTTCATGAAAGTTCATTTCAAAGTTCATGCCCATTTTGAACTTAAAACCTTTGATGCACAATTGAGTCGTTATTGTCTGGCAACCCGCAAGTGGTCATGCCTTTCTTCATTGTAGTACGCAACACTCCTTAGGCTATGTACTATGACGGGCTACTTTGGCCGAGCTAAAGAGCTTTAAAAGGGTTGCACAACGCCGCTTTTTCTATTAATTGAGTCAACAAAGTGCACACACACACACACACACAATTCAAACCAATGTTGGAAAAGTAAAAATAAGCGAAAACGAGGAATATTGTAAGGGAAATTTAAATTTCTGTGTTTGTATTCTTACTTTTTTTATTAGAGCGCTTAAATCATTTATTAGTTTATACATTTTTAATTAATTTTCTAAAAACAAATATTTAAATACCTCCTCTCTAGTTACAGCGTTGTCGTACATAACAACTAAGTGCATGTAGTACTGTATATAGTATGTATGGTCATTTGTAGTCGGTACAAATCTGCGGTTCGCTGTGATTTTCTGATTTTCTGACTTGCTTTTTAGTTTTTTCCTTTCTGAGGCGATAAGTCACCATGACAGTTTAGTACCCATATTTACTCTCTTGTTTTCCATTGACAATGCGTCCTCCAGCTGCCTTCTCGGCGGTCCGGTGGCGTTTCGGCTATTTGCGGTGCTGCGTTGCTGCTGTTGCTTTTAATTATGTTGCTTAACGGACAACCCCATCCTCTATGCCGGAGGACCAAAAGGCGCGCACTGTGGGCAAAGGAAATAAAGAATTTAAAGCCTTTCGATGGAAGCATTTTAAATAAAATGAGATCATGAAATTAACATAAAATAAAATAATATAAAATAAAATAAAATGACACAGTTTTG
>NW_017537268.1:865859-881882 GCF_001853355.1 Bactrocera latifrons | reverse complement strand
TAAATAAACTATATTAAATAAAATTAAATTAACAAAAATTTAATTAAAGTAAATTGAATTAAATTAAATTCAAATCAATTAAATTAAAAATAAAAGTTGGGAAAACAACAATTTGTCACGATTTTTTAATTTTCATTCATTATCAAATTCGGATGCAGAGCACTGTGTGAAGCTTAGAAAATCTGTTCAGGCTAATTACTTAAAAATGATGCCATACAGACGTATTATGCCAGCAGAACTACAAAGAACTGCAAGTGATTACCTTTCTCTGAATTTGCCGTTTTCGAGAACGAAAGTGCTTAATTACAGAGTGCTTAGGAATTATGGCTTTTTGCCGCACACTAGCACTTTAGCCTCAAATTAAAGGTAAGTAAACTTGAGAGCAGGCGATTTTATGGCGATTTGTTATTAATACCGAGCAGAACAAGTGATTAATCACTAATTAATCATATTTTAAAATTTTGTTCGTGAACTTTATTTTATGGATTAACAAGTTTTATTCATATTATTGCTGCAACGATGTGAGAAATAATCGAAAATAACGCAAACAATGGAAAAAGTAAAAAAGAAGCTTCTATTGTTACGGGAAATATTTTTCTTCTTCGCTTTTACTGGAAAAGTTTTGTAATTGTCCTTAAAAATAACTTCCTTCCTTAAACCGTTACGCAAAAAGAAGTGTAAAGCACAAAATATTATAATTGACCTTGATGTGGGAAGCATAGCGAAATCAACAATTGGTACCTTGACGGCGAGTCTTCTACAACAAGTTTCTATCCACTGCCGCTTTGCATTCGCCTGCGATAGCAAATCACGCGCCAAACGACACAATAACCTTGTCTCCCTTTTTGTTGAATTGTTGAAGAACAGGTGGTACGTAACGAGGATAATAAAGGCACGTGCGTGAGGTAGTGCTGCGGCTGCGTGAAAGCTCAGCCGGCTTTTGGAGCTTTTTCGTCGAAAACAACTGTTGATAATATCGTAACTGTAAATACGCTGTTAATACGATGACATATAAAAGGCCGAGCAGTTTTGACAAAGCAACAGTAACGGTTCGGACGCGTGACCGCGATCGTACAAAAGTGGTGAAAGCGCACAGTGTGATGAAAGCGATAAGCGCCTAATAAAGTTGTGTAAAAGAGTCAAATAAATATATTTGAAATTTTAAGTATCAAAAGTATAAAAAAAAAAATAATAATAAAATAAAAATACACAAATTTGCACACAACAATTAAAGAAATACATATTAACGGTATTTTAAGTTCGTTAACTTTAAGCGTTCGTTGATTATAAAATTTTGGCGCGTCGCGAGTACGGCGATGTTTGCGTTGTTGCTACTGTTGATTCCCCTGGTGTCATCGGTGAATTCGCAGAATGACACCGAGTCGCGTCTGGCGGCCTCCCTCAAGAGCAGCGATACCGCAGCCGGCGCCGAGAGTAAATGCGGCGACACCCAGCGCATGGTCGACGAGTGCTTTAAGGATCTGCCGCCACATTTAATGGAATTTCTGCAGACCACAAAGATTGCCAACAACGAACGCGAAATCGCATCCAAGTGCATGTAAGTGAAGCAGTGGGAGTTCTTGCGAAATGTAGAGAATACTTTTACCAATGCTATTTACACACAATTGCCTCTGTACCGATTTACTATGTGAGGTTAAGTGGCGTGGTGTTTGTTTATTTTTGGTTTGTTCGCCACTTTTGTATGCTTTTGCGGTTTTCACACCAAATCAAATATTCGAAATTTTCTGCGAACGCCGTCTGGTCGTTGGGTAATGACATTTTGCGGCTTTTGATGGCGACGTTCGAAAGTGATTGGAAAAATGTCCTTAATGCGTAAAGTGAAATGTGGATGCGCAAATTTCATAAAAATTATAATAAGTGTGTTTGAGAAATCGGTGATATAATTGAAAATTTAAGCTTGTTATTTTAGCGACAGTTAGTTAGTGCTCACTTTGCAGTTAGATGAAAAGGGTAGTGCCGTTTGAGTGAAATCACGCCAAAATTAAAGCTCGTGCCGAAATATGTATAGAAGGCGGGTGTATTGAGAGCAGGAAAGCGAATGTTTTGATTAAAAAGTTTTTAATGAAAAATAAAATTTTAAATTTTTAATCCCAATATCGGAATTAAATGCAGCGGAAAAATATGCCAATATTGGAAATAAAAAAATTAAATTTAGTTTTAAGTCAAAATGTTATAATAAAAAAATCAAATTTTTTATATATTTTATATATTTTAATATGTAAGTTTGGGAACCACTGGTCTATAGTAAGTAGTAGTAAAATACTAACTCTAAATAGTTAAGAATATAATTTCTATTTATAATTTAATTTACATGCACATAATCACAATTAGATACATTTTTTCTTTCAATCCGATTTTTGAGATTAAAACTTGAAAATAAAAATACGGTTTAAGATTAATTTTTTAGTTTTAATTAAGTAATTCGGGAGAAAAGTTCTGCGAAAGATGCATGATCCTTTGCGAATATCGCATTCGATGGAACAATGAGCTGTACGAGATATACGACGACATTGACATAGTTCAGCGAATTAAAAGACAGCGGCTACGCTGGCTAGGTCATGTTGTGTGAATGGACGAAAACACTCCAGCTCGGAAAGTATTCGGCGTAGTACCCGCCGGGGAAGCAGAGGAAGAGGAAGACCTCCACTCTGTTGGAAGAACCAGGTGTAGGAGGACCTGGCTTCGCACAGAATATCCAATTGGCGCCACGTAGCAAAAAGAAGAAACTACTGGCGGTGTCTACGCCAATAAAGACGAAGAGAATTAATAATTAATAAAATTTATTTTTTAGTTTAAATATTTAATTTAATTAATTTCCCGAATTTTGGATTCTTTTTTAATTTAAATCCGATATTTGCAGTTAACTTTCTGCTTATATTACTTTAGGCTCGAACTAAATTTTCAGTCATGAAAAATGTTTAAAAATCATTTAGTGAATATTTTAACTTTGAACTTCATTTGCCTCCCGGTAGACAATGTCATGCCTTCGTCTTCTATAAATTCTTATATTAGATTGATAAATATTGTCTTTTGAAAGTGTGTAGAGCTCATATCTGGCAATACTGCATATCTTTGGAATTCTTGACATAACCTACAAAACGACGCTACACATGATTAGTTTGGATATTGCGTTCAGCAGTTGTAGACGTGTAAACTTAGAGTTCACTAACGCCGAAATTCACGGTATTTTGAAGTTTTTCCTCGTTAAAGGCAAATCCGCAAGACTGTGGTATTATGAAGTTGCCGCCTTGATGGAAACAGATTATCGAATGAAACGGCGCATATTTAAACTAAATCCAATCACTGTAATACTTTTTATAGAGCATTGAATAAATAGCAAAAAGGCAGAAGGGAGATATTTTCCAACCTAATATAAGCCTTTAATAACTAATGTGTAATTAGTGCCGCAACCCTATAAGGAGGTGAACCAAAATTTGAGAAGTACTCCACTAAGCCACTGTTCAGTTCAGTTCGCTTCACTCCGTCTTTTTCTTTGATACACAAACTGTTATTATCTTCTTCTTCATTGATACGCAAATATACACACAAAATTGTAAAATTCTTGTACTCACTTACCAGTAATTATATACTCTGTAAAGAGCATTTGTTTTACGCTATAATTAAGCAAGCTAAGTGAATACTCAATTAAATACTTGAACTTAAGATTTCAAAGCCTCGCATGACTTAAATTTTCTTAATATAATTGTAGATCAAGTTACGGAAAATTGAATGTAACTTCACGGGTAGGCTGCATTAGTAAGTTTGGTTGTATGTACGTTAGGGTGGGTGGAAAAACAACAAATATTTTCCATTCGTTTAGTACTCTGAAAAATAGGTTTTTCGAAAAGTTTAAAAATTTAAAATACTTATGTTTTCGTTGCGTTATAAAATTCATAACAAGAAAAAAAATTGTCTAATAAATCAAACTTCAACCGTTAATATTGTTTAAACAATTGGGTTTACGAAAAATTGTTAAAGATTTGGTTTCTAGCATGTAATTACCTACAAAATCTATGAAAGGAGATATTTTTTCAAGTAGTTGGAAGCAAGATTTGAATTTTTCTATCTGATATTAAAAATTGAAAAACGTAAGGCGGAGCACTTTCCTGTTGAAATTAGAAATTCATACTAAGAGGCCCAAGGAACCTATTTTTCAAAGCACCAAGAAAATTTTTTTTCGATCCACCCTAATGTGTGTCTTTAAAATAAAATGCACCCCATATCTTGAAAATCATTATATATTCAAAATAGATTTCATTACCCATGTAAAGATTTTTAGTCACATTTCACAGTCGTTCACAAAAAAATTTTGATCTATTAATAAATGGACTAAAAAATTAGTGCCACATAAAAATAGGATTTGGTTATGTAATACAAAACCGTTTTAAAATTTTAACTTATAATGTTTCCAAAGTTTTGCAAAAACTGAAATGATTAATATTTTGTTGAATAACGTCGGGTTTTTAAAAACACAAAAACATTACTATACATAGAGTCTATGAGATTCTGGCAACGTTTTATTGGTATACCTTTCCAAGCCTCTTTCACTATCTGCCATAAATCTCTCAAATTGGTTGGTTTCCCTTCGGCTTAGGTCCACATGTTTTCTATGCGGTTAAAACTTCTTGTTCGCACTTGCTAGTATGTTTAGGGTCATTATCCTGTTGATATACCCATATCAATGGAATATGACATTGATATTGATTGGAGCATATGGCAATGTTACTTCTTCTAATATTTTGTCACATGCCCTTTGTTGCATGATGCCTTCAATTAAGTGAATTGGGCCAATATTTCCCGCTTTACTCTACCCACTGGAGAAAAACCCAATGTTTAAGTAAAACAATAATTTATTAAAATTGCTTACTTTTCTAATTTTGAGAATATTTTTAATTTTAAGGATTATTTTGAAAACGAAATATCTAACACTCATATTATTTTGTGGAAAGCAGTACCGAGTGTCTTCGAAAACTAACAAAGCAGAAGTGCAATAGCGATCATTACAATAAAATGAGTTTCGCATTTTAATGCTAGTATCCCGTTATGTGTACCATTATTGTACTGCGTCATTTGTACATACGAATATTCATCAGCACCACGGTGACAGCTACTTGAATGGCTGGGATATCATCAAATATACATGTTGCTTATAAGTTGGTTTTAGTTTTTGGCAATAGAAAATAGTCACATGGTGGTAGATCTGGCGAGTTTGAAGTGGTAGTTAGTAAGAGAAATCCGTTTGTTTATATCAAAAAACACGCACTTCTTAGGTCCCCAAACTGATATTCCCTAAATACTCGTTGTAAAACTTGCATCGATAATAATAATTTCGCGCGCTTTTTCCAACAATTTATCACGATTACTAGCTTGTGCATGTGGTAGTCTTTGTTCGTTATTTAAACCCTCATGAAAAGGAAATTTCAATAGATAGATTGGATTGAATCCTTCGCAAAATGCCTTCTTCGATAAATTGAGTTATGAAGACGTGTAAATTCTGGGGTTTTTGGTGAAGGTTTTAGGTACTGATAATTTTTGTTCAGAGACGTGAGAAAGGTTTTAATTTTTACTAAATAACATTAACCAACCTGAAATGTCCGAATTTTTCCGTAAAAGTCGTTACTACTTCCAAAGGAAGTGCTGGAATTAAATAACTTCTAAATCTTTTTAAAACTTCAATCCAAATTCATTAAAATCTTCAGAAGTAACCGCCGAGAATGTTAAAGTAAGTTGGCTACTCCAAAAGCCTAAATAAACAAAACTTTTTCAGGTTAAATATGCGTACACATTGTTTTACACATACTATATTTATATACATTTTCTCTAACAACAAATTTTAACTAACACTTTGTTGGTAAATATACTTTAGTATCTGGCATTTGGGGCATCATTTAGTTATCACTTGTTTATCTCACTTATCGTTGTTGTTTGCTAGTGTCCATTATTCTTGTTGTCGCAAGAGAAGATCATATTACGAAGCAATTAGTTATGTATATTGTGTATGTGTGCGTGAAAGTATAGAGAAGCCTTCGGTTTGTTTCCGTTTTGTGGTAGAACACAAAGTTCGCACCATTTTCCTTCATGTCAATTAAATATTTAACGACTATTTGGGTACTTGCTCTAACCAGATAATATTTTACTCACTTTGTAATCACAAATACGCCGTTTGATACAAATTGCTACAAATAAATCATTTTTAATCATATTTTTTTGTGGTCTTGACTATACTATTCCAGTGTAACGTTAATGGAGAAAAGGTTGCCAAACCTTTGAAACCATATATTTGCAGACAAAGTTGATTCAATATGTTTTGTTGCCATAGTTTTTTTGAAAATATCTAAATCTATAAACAAAACTCAAATGCAAAGTGCACAAGCGCTTATCAACGACTACGCAAAGGGAATTCTATTACTATAGCAACTAATAATTTTTTTCGCAAATTCGTACAACTGTCCGTATGACGATGTCTGTTCTACGACGTCAACGATTGTCGAAATTTGTGTAGTATGACTTTGTTTTCAGTACTATTCATTCGATAACGATTATTTGTAAGGTGAATCTTTTTTTTTTATAATTATTCTGTATTAACAATACAGATTGAGTTTCAGTTTTAAATTGTTTGATTTTGTGCGCAATTAAAAGGAAAAGTACAGTGGAGCTTTGCTAAAAAAAAAAAATGATGAATGCAAAATCTGATTGAACTGAACTAGTGTTCACGTAAAGGTTAACCTTGTTGTTGGGAAGCAAATACGGGCAAGGAAACATGTTGGCATACATTGGCCGTTGAAGTTCTGTTAGCAAAAGGGCTGTTTGAATATGATAAATGCTGTTCAGTGGCTGCCACGAACGAACTTTTCCTTTGGTAAATATTTTTTAATGGGATATCCAAATTTAAAAATGAAAATTTTCTATTTTTCTGTGGAAAATAAAAACTCAAAACAAAGGTAATTATTTATCTTTTCCCCAAATATAATAGTTTTTATTGTGTAGTGTGGTATCGAGTGTTTGGGAGAATTCCAATACTTATCACTGTTTCATATTAAATTTTGCAATTATTACAAATTCAGGAAGATGTAATTTTTATTCTCGTTTCATATAAATTTTACATTTTTAAACTTAAATCATTCTAAATATGAAATTTTGCTAAATTTTTGGATTTTTTCTTTATTTAATTTTAAAAATTGTCTACTTTAAATGCAAAACTTCAGTGTTCAAACTAATTAGAGCATGCAAGTATAACAATAACAACATGTCGATTTAAATTTTCATAAAATCATGAGCTGTTGTTAATTTGTGTGCATATTTGCAGTTAATACAACGAATTTTTGAATTTTTGTTATTTTTGTTGCACGCATGAAAGATTTCTCACACAAGCTTGAACAATTTTCGGGATTTGTAGGCACGTTGCAAGCATAACACTTGAAAACGAACATTTTATGAAAATATGGTGCAAGTGCTTCCTAACTAAAGCTGAATAAACTAAAAGGTAATTGGCAAAATTCGGAATAAATAAAATACGTGATATCATGAGATATTTTTCGATGGAGATATTTTAATTAATTGTTTAAAAGGGGTATAAATCTTACAAAAAGGTGTAAAAGAGGAATTAAAGTAAGAAGTTAAATGCTTTTACATTAGTTTCGTGCAAGCGATATGTAATATTGATATAAAAAATGTATATAGACATGGCTTTAGTATTATATTATGTTGTGTGATGCATGTGATTTAGCGTAAATGATTTTTTTTTTAATATTTGCAGTGTTTTCAATAAGGGCATGAGATGCTTTGACGACTATACGGCTCGTTGTCTAACCAATAAAACGCTGAATCTCTTCAAGAATAATGTGGAAGGAGCACGCAGATTTTTCAATCGCTTTTGCAGTGATCGGGAATTCCAAAAGGGTAGGTTTGCATGCACATAAAACGTATTCATACTCCTACGAAATGGAAGCCACAATAATATGCGAATAATACTATATATATATTTATATTTTATCTTATGAAAATTGTCTTACCGTGAGTTATCTCCTGCAATCTAGTTTTCATATAAACCAGACAACAGGTATTTCTGTTTAATTGACCTTTGCTAGTTGCAAGAGTATAAAATGTTCGGTTACACCCAAACTTAGCTCCTCCTTACTTGTCATTTACGCATTTCTTTTATAAGTCTCTATATAAATTGTTATATATTTGCTTATATTATTTTTAAGGTAACCACAACTATCATCTAATTATAGTTTTGACGCTCACTCCAAACTCTAAATTTCTTTATTAAATTTGCCTTAATTGCCGTTGTTTTATTCACTTTGAACTCTCTGTTAAACAGAAAAAAAAGCTTAAAATCCATTACCGTAATCAAATACCTCAAGAATACAATAAAGTGCAAATAAAGTTGTCTTAATGTCATGAAAATAGTTTGCCTTTCAACTTTGATAAACTTCGAAGTTCCATGACACTCACAGTGTAAACAAGTTACTCATACGCCCCGCGCGCATGCACATGTGCTGAAAGTTACGCATACGCCATGTGTTCATGCTTCATATAATATGTTTACAGTTCAAAAGTGAAAGTGACACTTTTTACTTTATACGCAAAACTTTCTTAAAAGTTTAACACACGCACACACACACACACTTTATAACGGTTCTAAAATGTCGATTTAAGCGTGTTAGGGTAGTCTTGTGGCATTTTAGTGCTTCCATGCATCATGTAGCGTAAAAATGTTCGAAAGTGGCAGCACATAAATAGCAGAAGCTAACAATAATTTTATAAATTGATGAGCCACCCTAACGCGCCGACGTGTCGCCTGAACGCGTTTGTCCAGAACTTTTGGCTTATGTTTATTTAGTTAATTTTGTTCTAAGTTGAAACATTCAAGTACATTAATGGCATGCTATATAAATTTGAAGATTATTTACAGCACAAGGACTGTTTCGGCTATATACAGGACGACTGGATGCGCTGTACGCGCAATTTTCAGGAAATACTCACCGAGGAGCTGCATGGCGAGCAAACGAATGTCACCAATAAATTTATGGAATTTTGCTGGTACGTAACTGTACGCTTCATATAAGTACTTTTAAGTTTCTTTTAGTAGTTTTTAACAGTACCGTTGGGGTATGGGGTGTTGAGTGAGGTTATGATACGATTTCATCCATTTTCACACTGTGGGTTCTTATAGTATTTGCGTCCGAAGAATTTGGTTGTTGTAACTTAAGTGGCTTAGGAGATATGTACATTAAACTTATTACAGGGCGCAGTCACGCCCACTTTTCCAGAAAAAAAATTTTCAGACAGGTGCGCTTGCTACTGCCATTCCGTGTGTCAAATATAAGTTTTATATCTAAATTATGTGCAAAGATATGCCACTTTATAGGGTTTCGGTTAATGGCGATTTGTGGGCGTGGCAGTGGTCCGATTATGCCGATCTACGAACTCGAACATTTTTTGTATTAAGGAAACGACGTACCAAGTTTCAGCAATTCTGCTCATGTTACAGCTTGAACGGACGGACAGATTGCCATAATCGGCAGAAATATGAAATTGTCGCAGATTTCCTTGGGTTAGCTGAGGTAACCCAGACTAAAGTTTAAATCTGTGTGCTCACGACTTTGTCTATTATTTCTGGTCATTGCAAAGAGATCATTTCAAAGATTATACTACACAATGCTGAATTATGGCTAAAATTTCGAGAGACATTAAATTAGTTCTAGTTTATCACAAAATGTGTACTTTATTACTAGTCTTAATTGGAAAACACAAGCCAATTATTGCTCTCGCAGTTAAGGCATGCTTGCTTAATTGAAAGTTGTAACTTGAAGCAAAAGTCCGAAACCTTTAATCCTCCTCTCAACCTTATCTCTTGCAGTGCACGCTACGCCTACGAAAATTGCATCTACAACAGCGCACGCTACAAATGCTACAAGAACTCGGCCAAATTTGCACGTGACACAGCCAAAATGCTCTCGGACGAAAAACACTTCACCAATTGTCGCCAATACGAGAATGTGCTCTGCAGCGTGGGTCATCCGAGATCCCTCTACGGCCGCGGCACCAACACCTTCTTTGGCTGGACCCAGCTGCTGCTGGTCTGGCTGCCTGCTGTGCTGCTGACAAGAGCGAGCGTCGGCCGACGACGAACGTAAATAAATCAATGACAAGCTGATTTTTAGTCTTTAATACACATACATATATGCATGTACATGTGTGTGCCTAGTCATATGTATGTGTTGTGTAGTTGGGTGTGCGGCAAGAATGTGTCGTTTGTGTAGAACAATAATTGGCCATTGCTCGTGTGCATTTACCACGACCTCGCAGCAGCGGAGCGCTTATTGACCATCACTGCGTCCATGCGTGTACACGCATGTATGTATGTGTGTACGTGTAGGGGTGTTTGTGCGTTGGTAAAGGCATTTTAAATGGGTCAGCGCAAGTACATGGCATCAAAGAGCTTATATGTATGTACTCCGTAATTGTCAATTTATTTAGCGAGTAAAGTGAAAATGTTGTGCGAGGATACACTCAAGTAGCTGTTATTTCGACGTGTCACTGTGCGTGTGTAGGCTAAACTATTGTCCATATCGTTTTAAGGATATTAAGCGCAACGATATCTCTCCAAATGAAAACTAATGTTGACTATTAAACAAGTTTTGAAAGCGCGATTAACTAAGATCTCTGTTAAATAAATATATTTGTAAGAATAATTGTAATTTAGATGTGAAATAGAAAAAAAAATAAAGGAAATATCTAAAAATAAAGAAACGATTGGATTGGAGAATCTTTAATGTATGTAATATATACAGCCAATATTATATAATATGTATGTAAATTAGTGTATTTCTATTTAAGTAAATATAGAGTCCTCGCTGAATAGGTTTTCAAATAAGATTCTAGTTGCTGATGCTAGTTCTGACGATGGAAAATCAGCGGCTATTTTTAGTCAAAGTCAAAGTATAAAGCTCCGATTGAGTAAACCTATTCATTAATGAGATGCTCCAGCTTGGGTATATATTGAAATCAAGTTGAGGCAAAAATTCAAATTTCTGCTGAAATTATGGTCTTTTTCAACTTGGGGTAAGAACTCTCTGTCTCTTTAACAGGCATTTTGTTTGTTCTAAATTTATGAAAATGACGTGTAAGTTGTTTGTCCGGGATAAGCTCTAAACTAAGCGAATCAATTTTAGTAAAATTTAGCACAAGGTATCTAGTTTGATCTAATTTAGAATATAGGATAGTTTATATCTCGATTATGTCAAATATATCAATAGAATTCATAAATAATAATAAAAAGGGTTTAATTTTTATAATTTTATAAAAATGCCGTCTGACAAGAAAAATATCAAATAATCACTCGAAACATTGCGCAGAACGAGAACCAGAAGTACAGCGATTTTTGATTTTTGTAATTTTTTGTTCCCAAAACGAGGCGCATTAAAGGAAAGATAAAAACTGCATCGAAGTGGAAAGGAAATAAGATTATAAAAAATGACTTTTTGAAGTGATTTCAGAAGTGCAATATAACTGTAGGAGATTACTTTATAGAAGCCATAATAGATATTCATGAATAAATCAACACTTTCATGGGAAACTCAAAATTCGCGATAATTTTTAAACACACCTCGTAGTACCAGTCAACGTTAGAATGTCGAAGCATACACCAAGATCTTGTCCCCAATGGAAAAACCTCTTACACACTAAGGCAATCAGAGGTCCGGTCTAATTTCTCGCCGATAAAAATTGAAAGTTCCAGATTATGTTAATATTGGTGCATAGACAATCAAATTTCTAAGAAATATCTGTTATTATTGATTAAGCTTTTTAATAGTAATTTCAGATTGCGCCATTGCTCCACACAGTGGAAATGTGTAAAAGTTGTAATGATGCCGAAGTCAAACAAGGCAGAAGCTGAGACACATAGACTGACTTTATTCTCGAAAATACTTGAAGGCATATTTATGCGAATACCACAATTAAAACTGGAATGACAATCGATCATTCAAAAGTATCGATTTGATTTCAGTTATGTGCACGATAACTCGGTCTGTCTTTCCTCATAAAACTTCAGCGCAAAGAGAACGTAGCTTATAAAAAAATATATAGGTTATATGGTTCCAAATTGAAGCTTAGTTAGCAAAACAAAATTCTTCGAAACAAAACTCTGTTGAAACCTCTAAGGTGTTATGACATTCAAATCTGGGGCAAAGGAAGTTTATCCAGCAAAGTTGGGATTCAAAGCTACCAGTCAAAAACACTGGGGCTGTTTGTTGGCATTCCGTAGTATGTTAAAAATATGCATCTGTATAAGGATTTTGCAGCTATGGTGATTGGTGAAACAAAAAATATACAGCTTAAGGTACATCACAAAAGATTATATTGGAATCCTAACACACAAGCTATAAGCTTATCAGAGAGCAGCGACGGCACGCGGCTTTTGTGCTGAGTGTATCCTCTACAACCTCTCATTAGAGCGTAAGAATTACAATTGTAATCGAAATATAGTATAAATGGCTTATCTTAGCGAAAATCCCAGTAAATCCGACTGTAAATCATTTACTCTCTCTTTTCTTAGCTTTCTATAAAAACACTACTAACTACAAACATACAAATTGTTTTTGTATTCCACATGCGTAAATCCACTTCTGTTAATGCTGTTACATGTTTAGAAATGGAATTTTACTCATTTCATCTTTGCCACACGCATAAATATGTACGTATGAGTGTAGTTGTTGGTACGCATATTGTTGGATAAGCGTGTTGTTGTGTTATTAGTGGTTTGACGAGCTTGTCAAAATACGTGGTTTCCACGAGCACATCGAGTGTGGCGAACGGTCACGATTTTATCGCACTTCGCAGAATACACAAAGGTGACAATCAAAATTTGAATTCGCCTTAATTGGATTGAAGCGGCGACACGAACGTAAGCAGGGTTTTACGAACATTGCCTGCAGTGTGTGTGTGTGTGCTGCTACATGTGAAAGGGGTGTGGCAATATAAATGGAGGAGTAACGCTTTCAGAAAAAACAATAAAAGGTGTCAATGAATATAATAGATTGGTTCATTGCTTTGTGGTTAAATATCATCCGAGTTGGAAGAAATTGAACATTGCTACTTCATCCTTTATTGCATGAGGAACCCACTGTTTCTTCTTTTTTTGTACGAGAGATGTCGTATGTGCGTTCCTGCATCTTCAAATTTAATGAAATACATAACAGGTCAACTAAAAAGCCTCCGGCCTAGTATAGTAATATCGTTTGGAAAAATTCTTTGTTTTAATCAACATAGTTCCCTTCAAACGTGATACACTGATAAAGGTAACCCTCCATTCTTTGGAGAACATTTTTTAATATGATTTGCCCTTTGCTTCAAAATGGGCTACAGTTTCGGCGATTATCTCTTCATTCCATAAAAATTTCAACCTCGCGTTCATTCAGAAACAGGAAATGATCGCTGCGTGCCAGTTAAATATTCTATATCCTGGTACTGACTTGGTTTTACTGTTCCGTCTATTAGAGCCAGTCTGCCAAGTCCTTGGTAAGAAAAGCATACTAACCTTTCGGTTGCCTCCCTGCTTAACCATTCATCGGACGCACTCTTCGCTATAGCTCGTTCATCAGTTTTCCTCCTTACGTACGACATCCCGTCGCTACATAACATGTTGATTTTGAACTCGTCGGAGAAGATTACTTTCTGCCAATCAATTTTAGACCTGCTTTGGTGCTTTGTAGCCTACCGGAGGTGTGGTTGACGCATTTTCTTAGTCGGAAGTGGCTTTTTTTCTGGTCATCGAGCGTTCAAACTAGCATCCCGGAGCCTGTTTCATATAGTTCTTGCAGTGATTTCGATTTCAAAGTCTTCTAGGAACTCTTTTCTGATGTCATCAGTGGTTTTGAATCGTTCCTTTATTTCTATTTGCCGATTCTCTCTAGAAGATGTTTGCCTTGCGGATTCTGAGTTCGGTTTTCTACTCAGAGACCCACTGCTTTTAAATTTTTGAAAAAATCCACGACGGCAGACTTCTTGAATCCAAATCATTATCTGATCTTTCATATGCTAAGATTTTCTTTTCGCAACATTAAAATCTTGCCCACACAGTATAAGAAATTATATGATATTTGTATAACGTACAGTGTTGAAATTTATTGGATACATGCTACTCTTGGAAATTATCTTTTCATACGAGAATGATGACTTTGATCGTTCAGTTTGTAAGGCATATTAATTGTATTTTGCTGGCAACATGGAAGTTTTATCTCACATTACTTTTCCCCACTTATTTTGGTTGCTTAGGTTTCCATTAATAAGAGCCTATAAAACAACCTCCCTTAGCTGCAGTGTCCGTCAAATTAATTAATTGAAAATATACTTAAGCCATCAATTAATCAATACGAAAACAGATGTTCCGGACAGCCAACTAAAAGGGGGGTAGGTAACTTATCGGGGGCGAGTTAGTTTTCCGGCCAAAACTTCTTTTAGATATCAAGTTAAAGAGAACGCCTAGTGAAAGTTTTATACATATCCAGATGGTTTACTAAACAACGAAATTATATATAAACAAACTTAATATTCTGATGCCTTTGACAGCATCCACGAAAATGTTCAGCATACGCCACGGGGCCCTCCAAGAGCTGTTCTTACATTCGGGCATTGATGCTTGTGCAAACACATCTTACACCCTTACAGCCTTAGTACAAAAAAAAAAAAAAAAAAAAAAAAAAAAAAAAAAAAAAAAAAAAAAAAAAAAAAAAAAAAAAAAAAAAAAAAAAAAAAAAATGCTGAAAGTGTTAAAGAAGCCAACATCTGTTCATTATAAAGTTGTGAGTATTTAGTCGCAAAACTTTACCAAGACGAATCAAGCCGTAAATGCAACATTTCGATACACTTTTGGCGTATTTAATGAAGCCCGAATGTTTGGCCACAGTCGACTACCTAGTCGTTTGCGTTGGAGGAAAAGTAATTACTTCATAAAAAGTATATTAAAAGAAAATTGAAATTTGAGTCAACGACTGCACGAAATAGGCGCCATAATTAGTGCCGACTGACGAAGACATACTCGCTTATATAGAGGCTGCATTAAGCTGTGTTGCGTATTGAATTTTCTAATGGAAAATGCCTCATTAAAACAGTTACAATTGCTTTAATGAATTTAAAAAATGCTAATTTGCTTAGATCTTGGCAATTTGACGCAGTTTTGCGCCGTTATGTGAACGTTCGATTTATTTACTAAAACATAACTGTATCACAAATGTGTCAATTTATGACTTTCTAATGCCAACGCCGCTGGGAGATTACTTTGCACTGCAATTGGATTGTATTTGTGTATAGATATGTACATAAGTTTGTGTTGGTTTGTATGTACTGCAATGTTTTTAGATGCGCATCTTTTTTGCTCTTTTAATTGATTTCTGGAATTGTGGTTATGGTTTCTAAATAATGAGCATGTCGTTAACAGAAATATGAGCCAGCAGCACAATTTACTCCAAAAAGTATGCTTAAGCGTATATTTTGTTCTGGCTGCATGAATGGCGAATGGAAGAGAAGAAACATCAATATTGGACAGTCTATTTAAGATCATAATTTGTAGCAAATACTGACTTCGGTCGTCTTTATTTAATGTAAACTTCAGATACCCTTTACAGGTAAATTTCTTATATTTACAAAAGCTTGTTTTTGGTTATTGTATATGCTTTAGTATTTATTACTAGTTTTTTTGCATAGAAAAATTGAGTAAGTTTATATATTTACATACAGACATACAGAAAGGCCGACAAGGCTAACTCGGTTTTCCAGATGCGTTCGTTTGAGTTTTCTGAATAGCTAGAAGTCACACGGAACTAAATGGGTCCAGTGTATTATCGTGGTGCAAAAAACAAGAGCTGTGGCCCCATAATTTCGGCATCTTTTATATACTCTCGCAACAAAGTTGCTAAAGAGAGTATTATAGTTTTGTTCACATAATGGTTGTTTGTAAGTCCTAAAACTAAAAGAGTCAGATATAGGGTTATATGT
>NW_017537268.1:827095-865229 GCF_001853355.1 Bactrocera latifrons | reverse complement strand
CGGTTCACAACCACGGCTGAAATCTCGATTATCACTTTATCATGCGAGAGTATAAAATGTTCGGTGACACCCGAACTTAGCCCTTCCTTACTTGTTATAAATAGCAGAAATTCGGAGTGAAAAAAATGGAGTTGATAAAATATTGCAATTCCAAGCTTTGAAAACGTCATGGAAAGCTTTCTCCAGAATGGCAGTGAGAGCTGATGGTGCTTGGATCCCATGTGTCATCTCAAAATATTTGCCTGTCATTGGCCTTATTAGGCTAAGAAACAAAAAAAAAAAGTCCGGAGCCACATCTGGGCTGTAGGGCGGTTACGGAAACATTGGGAAGTCGGCTTTGGTTAGGCAGCGGTGTCATAGTGCAACTTCCAATCGGCCGCAATGTCTTGTCGGACCCGATTGACCCTTCGTTTGAGTCTCTTGGGGATTTCCACGTAAAACTTTGCGTTGACGCTTTGTCTAGGGGAAACAAATTCATGGTGGACGAATGTCATGTCACAAATTCATGGTTGTTTTTGTAGTCGCAGATCTCCCGGCACGGCTTTCAGCAGCGGCTTCTTCCCGGCCCTCCAAGAAGGCATTATGCCACCAAAACGTACCACTTCTCGCTAAAGCAACATCTGGGCAAGTCTACTTGATCACATCAAATGCCTCTGTCGCAGATTTGTCGAGTTTCACACAGAATGCGTTCCTCTGCTCTAACGAACTATGCACTTTCGGATTGCACCTCACAGAAACACGTCGCGCGAAAATATTTGTCCTCATGCTCCAGCTGCACGGAGGCAACTGACCAGCCGCTCGTTCATTAGCTAGGAACGCCACGCTCCGAAATACAGTAGCGGTGGAAGGAAATAGTCCTATCAATTTAAGGACAAACCCTGTCCATCATACGAGTTCATGAATACTTGGGTATAAGAAAGCTCTGTGCAAAGTGGGTGCCGCGCGAGCTTACTTTTCACCAAAACACCGGCCGATTGATGAAATATGTGTTTTACTATGGTAGGCCGAGAAATTTTCAATTAACCTATTATTTTGTAGAGGATATCAAAATGCAGGAAAATTTAAAATAAATAAAACGTCAGTCATTTCAGTTTTATATTTCGCCTTCAAGCAGAATTAATGGATTTGTTACAGTATAAAATTATTGCTCAGATTTAATTTGAAAGTAGTTTACTTTACCTCGAGTAATGGTGAAATGTGATAGTTAGTAGCATGTCTTTTGCCTTTTTGCTCTTATTTTTCATAATAAGTTGACAGGACTTACAAGTAATTGATTGCTTCAAAATAACAATTCTGAGAACATATTAAGGTTTGAACATGCTATTCTCAGAATGAAACACACAAATTGCATATTACAACAAAAATCTGAAGTGGTCTTGCATAAACCACATTTCTGACAACAGCAAAAGACTGCGGATATTTTTAAAGTGAAATATATTTGCGGTAGATAATGGTAAAGTGTGTTTGCACAACTTTTATTTTAGCAAGAAAATCAACAATTTTCACTTTAGCTTGTGATCATTCCAGCGAATTTCAATTAAAATCAAACTCAATTGTAAAATATTAATCTCCATTTGTGATCTCTTTTGTAACTAATTTAATATGTATACATATGTACGTACTAACATGTATTTTATCATACTGAAAATGCAGTTGACTTAATACTAGTGCCAAACTAACTTATTAGCTGGCGGTACTGGTTGTTTTTATACACCAACGCAATGCTCTCAACATTCTCCAATGAAACGATGTTCGTTGAAGTGTGAAATTCTTCAACTTCTTTGCATTAGCGAGCAAAGCAAATGTCAAGTGATTGTGAAAGCGCATTGATTTTTGGAATTAGAAATTCCATTGGACAACGAACCTCTGCGCCTGCACCACTGAAAGCAAAAATTTAACTACCAGGTTCCCGCACTGTGTGCGTTTTGCAGCGATTCTCAAACTATTATCAAATAGTTAGTGCAGAGATTGCGCTTTAGCAAATTACGTCAATTTACTGCGAGAACATTTTACGCTATGTAAGGTTAACTAACTTAGTAGACTACGTAATATTCTCTTATATTATAGTTCCTATTAAAATATATTCATACGGTGTTTTAATCGGTTTTGCTACAAGAAGCCTAGCGTTGTAATGCTGGAAAACTATTGCTTCTAATTCCGGACGTTTTCCGAAAGGCCTCGCTTCTATTTGATGTATTGCTGTCGGCAGCATTTTCAGTTAATGGTTTCACCCGGTTTCACAAGTTCATAATAGAGGACGTCATTCAAAGAACCACACATCTTCTCTCGAAAACTCCTAAGCCCAACTTATCGGATGGTGCCATATGTCAGGAAGGAAAACTTGTGGAATTTGGTCTTTGTTCGTCGAGAGGGGACTTTACTTTTCAATTGCCTACTCAGTCCAATTTGTGTTAGATTTCAAGGCTGGTATTGTTGTTGGTGTCAAAGCTGGTTTTAAGATAGACGAAATTATCTACAACTTTGATGCTATGACTGTCAATAGTAACGTGAGAGCCTAGTCACGAGTGCGACGGTTGTTGTTGTTTACACCCAGACTCATACAATTCGCATTCTGAAGCACTCTTAGAAGATGGTATCTTCTCTATTCAGCTCTGCAGCTCGAATTATTTTCTCCAGAAGTAGATAGAAGAACACGCACGATAGGGCATCACCCTGTCTGAAACCTCACATATCGAACGACTCGGAGAGATTTTTCCCGATACCGATGGAGCATTTGATATTGTCCAACATCAGTTTACACAGCCATAAAAAGTTCAGGCATAGCGACATAGGGGCAGTTCCTTTTCGGCTTCGAAATCGACGGAGAAGTTATGGTCTTCCTTTCATGGGTATTTTAAAAGATTTAACGGATGGTGAATGTCTGGTCTGTTATTGATTTTCCAGGCTTATGATAAGGTTCACTCAGTTTGTTTACGGCGGGCAAACTTTCATCCCACCATATCTTGCAAAGAAGCTGATGCGTGCACCTGGACAGATCTTCGCTGCTGTATTTGAATAGCTCGGCCAGTAATCCATCTGATTACCCTAATAGATACATTTTCCATCACCGGTCACAATTCGATGCCAAAATGGCTTCTCTTTGTAGTGCTGGTTTCAATTCTTATGACACCCAATTTTTTTGCTTTTCAATATATCCGGTTGTTTTCAAACGGTTTGATGTGGCCGCTTGAATAACTTTGAGAAGATTCTGCCACCCCTCGTGTGTGCAAACGGTCTTCAATGATTAATGATTTCAGTTCCATATCTTCAAATTTGTTCGACTGCATAGAACCGGCTTTGTTTTCCAAGCCAAAATTTTCTTTTTTAAATTGAATAAACTGCTTTCAGTACGTTCATAGAGCTAAACTTACATCAAAATGTCATAGCTTTTGTCTGGGGTTAATTTTATATGAAAGCAATGCCGAAGAACTCCCCGCAAAACCCTTTTTAAGGCACAAAGTATGTACTCGAGTGAAAAATTATTGTTTTCTACACTTCAAATGGGCGACATGTACTGAAAAAGTTACATTATCATCCCAACTTTTCAACACATGCTCGGAATTTGAAACAGTTCTAAATTGGAACTGTTCTTCTATCGCTTGCTTGAAAGCTTTTATATCAGCATTATGTGTCTGCATATTTTTCAATATATCAAGCATGTGGGTATAAATTTATCATGTTGCCTCTCTGAAACTAATTTCATTTATATCCATCACTATTGTACACTATAATATTTTTTTTTCTTAAGCGACAAATATATGAAATTGCCAAAATCAAAGTAATCTCGGCTTATCTGCAATTGCGCATGGACGCATAAATATTGTGTGAAACTAATTTGAAAATAGTTGCAAATAGATAAAAAGTTTGGCAATCATGTATTCATTCCGGAATTCCGCTTCACTTAGTCACCGTGGCATTATTTGTTAGTCTGCGACTGTGCTTTGTTATTTCGAAATGTTTGCGAAGTTCTGCATGGCGGATACAATGAGACATAGCGGCAGTTTAGTAATATTAGATATTATTCTAATATGTGTGTTTTATACTTGAAATGGGAAAATTTTCACTTTAAAAAGTTAAATGTTTAAAACTCACATATTTATTAATGAATACTTTTACGAATAATACATTCTTAGTGGGTTGCGAGTATTTATTGTATATTATACTATGTTCCTAAAGGTTTCAAGAAACTCATCTCCATTTTATAAACCAATGCTTTTCCCACATTGTGTCTTAATGGCTTCTAATTTGCTAATTACATTTTTTCAATTTAAAAGGCTATAACACCAGTCAACAAAAAAATTTTTTTTGGGGTTTCTGTTCTCATGCTTGAGTTTTGATTCTAGACATTGAAAAACACTTAAATATTAATCTTTAGTTCTTTAAGTCTGCTTTGGGCTGATCTACATCGATAGGTATATTTTAATTTATTTCATAAATCAACGATGGCAGACAACCTACTCCTAGGAGCAAGGAGAACGTTTGCACCAAGATGTGATGTACTTCGAACGTCGATATCAAGGGAAGTACAACGCGAATATGATGGGAGATTATATTTGGGGTTGGCATAAAAGAAGCATAAAAGAAATACAAAAAATATTCGCTTTTAGACAGTAATTTCTTGTTATTTTACATTTATGTATTATTGTTTATCACACATCTGGAATAAAAACGACTCTTATATCTAAAAAAAAGTTTTCTAATTATAATCTTTAGTGAAATTGTTGAAAAAATATAAAAATCAGTCATTTCTGCTTAAAAATCGAAAAATTGCTCTAATTTCTACGAAAGCAAACTTTAACCGGAAAAAAATGTCCCTTATTTTTGTCATAGAAGAAACTAAATTTTAACATGTAGATATCAGATCCAAAAATCGTGTTGATCGGTGTAATTAGACTAACATCTTAACAAAATTTCTGCAAATATCGGGTTTTCCAAAAGGGATGATACGATTTCTTAATTCTCCACTTGCGATTTTTCGTGCGCTTGTGTCATTTTATGGTCGTAATAACTGTCCGGCTGTGCTCTTTATCTGCCGATTTATTGGAAATTTCGGGCGCCCATTTTCTTAACATAATGTTCAAGTATCAGTAAAACAGAGAGCCTGCTTGAGGGACAGAACATATTGCTGTCGTTCAGGCAAGTGTTGCTGAAGATCGCAGTTTGTCGATTCCAAGATGTTTTCAATAGTTGAGACTGCCTGGAATTTCGGCACGCATCCGCATAAAATTGTTCTCACTCGCGAACTGAAGCCATTGGATCACCGTAAACGAAGGTGATTTTGCCTGCAGCAACATGAAAATGGTAATGATTTTTTAAAGAAAATCTCTTCTCTGGTGAGGCTAACTTTCATCTGAGTGGTGAAAGAAGTTCGCAAAATTTTCATGAACAACTTTTACATTCACCTAAATTGTCAGTTTGGTGTGATTATTAGTCTGCTGGAGTCACCGGTAGGCACTTCTTTCGTAATAAAGTTGGTGACACCGTTACTGCCAATGGTGAGCGGTATAGATTAATGATAACCAACTTTTTATGGCCGCAATTGGAAGAAGTTGCCACACAGCACGTGCAACAACGAAATTATTGCGAGAAAAGTTTAAGGATACATTATTTCGAGAAATTGTGACATTGAGTGAGCAACAAGAAGTTGGGGTTTAACACCATCAGACTGCTTTTCGTGGAAGTATTTGAGGTCAATGGTCTTTATGAATAAACCAGACGCTCTTCAAGCTTTGAAAGTCAAACGGCCGTTTCAGTGATGTTATACTCATCGCTATGCATTGATTTTAGTTTTTTTAATGCGATCTTAGCACTTCTATTGGAAACCTATGCCTTTATGCGATCATTAGCTTAAGGTTAATGACAATAAAGGGAGAGAGTACCTGAAAGTAGCATTAGAAAACCCAAATTTCGATCCACCTTTCCAAATAATAGTTACTTAGAAATTAGCTTCAAAATCCTGCGGCGCTACTAAGCTTTCAGGATACAAAGGCGTTTTTGTTATGAACATAATTTTCTGAAATAAAAAAAAAAACCTAAAAAATGTCGAACGAAGATGTTCAACTTTGTAGAGTTAACTTTTGTGTGAATTTCAATGCATAAATGAGGTTATAACAACAGTTAAGTGGATAGCCTGCGATATTATATTTCCCCTTTACATAATTATTTCCATATATGACTATTTACAAGCTCCTATTTACCCAGCACTTTCATATATTTTTCATGCATATATACGTATATATACTAATATGTATATCATGTTTTTATAACCAAAGATTCATTGAAGTATTTTTCCATTAACAATTAAAATTAAATTACGTATGCACTTAACATATTTTCCATTCTCTCCATTGTGCACCCGTACGGTTGCGATATGACTTCTGTGTTACTTGTTGGTAAACAATGCGTACTGTGTGAACCCCATTAGTAGAACTTCACAGTAATAATAGCAACGTGGATGCCATAGAATTTTGTGTGGCAGTATAATGTTGTAAACGGCAACATGATGCAAGTAACCCTAACATATTCTGCTACACCTGTTGCCGCTCGGTGCTGGCGAGCTCACTGCGATGGTTGGGCCTTAGCTTAAGTTGCTGTGACAACTTGAGCGGGCTTGTCATGTGTTAATATAATATAAATACAAATTGGTTGCATGTAACTATACAGGTTTCGTTGTTTGTGCTGAAATTCAATTAAATAATCTTGCAAGCTTATTGATGGCGATTATAAACATAAACATTATTAGTAGCAATGGTTTTATATGTTCGGTGAATGTAAAATGGGTTTTGATGATAAGCTTCGCGGCCTTCCGGCGCTTAATAATTTATAATTTTCTTTCCACGGAACAGTTCCTCATTATTACTGTTATTTTGCATAGTTTTTTTAATTAGTTTTAAATAATTCACGGTTCTAGAACAGCTTCATAAATTAGTGATTAGATATAAATAAAAGTTTATACTGATGACACAGACTACGCTGTTAAGGGACGAGTTCCTTTGGATTTATACTGTAAGCTTTTAAAGGGTGAACCAATTCGAATTTTCCTACAAAATACAATTGCCTGCTCACTGAAGTGTTCTTTCAATAAATACATTGATTGATGCGATGTACGGGCAGTGGCGCCGTCTTGTTGAAATCAAATAGTCGGCACCGGCATCATTATGGACTAATAATTCCACCAGCCCATAAACTACACCAAACCGTTGATTTTGCTGTATGATTTGGCAGTTCTTGAATCTCTTCAGGTTGCTGTTCGTTCTAAATCTGACAATTTCGCTAGCTAACCCATTGAACCAGAAACGGGCCTCATCACTCAGCAAAATTTGACTCTAAAACGTCGGATCTTCTTGGAACCTTTCAAGTGCCCATAGAACGCAGCGGCTTGCATAATCGTTTCATGCGTTAATCTGCGATGCTGGCAATGGTGCCGCAACGACTCTCCACGGTCTTCGTGTATACTCTCAGCTACGGTTACTATATTTCCTCTACAGCATCCTGGGCGTAGTCTATTCGGTTCAATATTATTCAACAATGAATGCTGGGCCTCAAAATGCGTGATGCCTTTGACCCTAAGTTGAGCGAAATACGAAAAATATTCTTTACAGAACGTGAATTTTCGTAATAAAGTTGAACGATTTGTAAACGTTCCTCAGTCGTAGTCGTAAGTCTTTCCATGGTGAAATGCCAAACAATACTGCACTGATATATTAAAATTATAATAGTCTTTGTTATGCATGTTAAAAAGTCTCGAATTAGTCTTATCTACATATAAATAAAATAAACAGTTCTGAGAATAATAATAGCACAGTGCGTATGAGCAACATTTGTCTAAGAAATTTGTGTTTCCTATTGAATCGTTAGTTAAGCATATTTTCTGAGAATATGATATACGACAAATTTCTATTA
This sequence comes from Bactrocera latifrons, assembly GCF_001853355.1. Lineage (NCBI taxonomy): Eukaryota > Metazoa > Arthropoda > Insecta > Diptera > Tephritidae > Bactrocera > Bactrocera latifrons. The sequence continues at coordinate 857,327 of NW_017537268.1, read as the reverse complement.
ATAATATTAGTAAACCTATTGTTTAATATGAGCCAAAAATTTAAGTTATTGTACAAAGTGAAATGATTCTGATTTTCCGAGTTATGCATGAAAATTTCATTTCTGATATTAGCAGCCTGTTACAACCGGCAAAAACTTGCCTTAACTTTGTATGAGATCGTTTAGTTAGAGTTTAGTTAGCGAATAAATCCAAAAATTGACAATATTTAAATATTCATTGCAATGAACATGTAAAATCAAATTTTATTTTAATGCTTATTCAGAAAACATAATAATGACAAAATGTAATTTCTATTTAGTGTTAATAGCTTCTTTTTTGATAGCTTTCAAACTTGAAATGCAATTAGAAAGGCACTCTGTTTTTAATGTCTGGTCAATGATTTTCATTGCTGGAAAGTCAATCATTTTGTCAATAAAGTTGAAATAAAATAAAAGAAAATTCATTTTCGTTCACAAAATTTTGCTTCTGATAGTTTGAGCATTCAACGTTTGCAACTAAAAGCAATAATTTTTATCGCAAAATTGTTGTTCAGTTGGCAAAGCACTCAATTTATTGAATAATACAACTTTGTGCTTTCTAGTTTTCCATTATGAATTTTTTCTTGCAATTTTTGTTTAGTAAAGCTTTTTAACGGCACTGAAATATTTTAATATTCAGAATTTTTCATTAACATTAATTGCCATTTTCGTAAAAGTTTTGCTGCTGCTGTTGCCTACGCAGCTGCAATAAACTTCTGCCTTCTGGAAATAGCTAAGCAAAATTTTCTACAACTTTATCTGCTTCATTTTACCGAAAATTCAAAATATAAGGAAATCCTGAAAAGAAAAATATTCATGTAAATTTTATGATGCTCTTCTTACACGAGCGAGTGGAGCAAAGAAGTTCGGGCAAATATTTATTATTTTCTTGTCAGCAGTGAAATAAGTGATTAGTGTTACTGTTAACCGAAAATGGTTTTAAAATGTCCCACATGCTCATTTGATATGCTTGTTGCAAGTTTCAAATATGAGACATGTGAATTTTTATAGAGAAAACGAAAATGGAAAGGAAGGGCTAAGTTCGGGTGTCACCGAACATTTTATACTCTCGCTTGATAAAGTGATAATCGAGATTTCAGGCGTGGTTGTGAACCGATTTCACCCATATTTCGTACATGTCATCAGGGTATTAAGAAAATATTACATACCGAATTTTATTGAAATCGGGCGAGTAGTTCTTGAGATATGATTTTTGGTCCATAAGTTGGCGTCGCCACGCCCATTTTCAATTTAAAAAAAAAAAGCCTGGGTGCAGCTTCCTTCTGCCATTTCTTCCGTAAAATTTAGTGTTTTTGACGTTTTTCGTTAGTCCGTTAACACACTTTTAGTGATTTTCAACATAACCTTTGTATGGGAGGTGGGCGTGGYTATTATCCGATTTCTTYCATTTTTGAGCTGTATATGAAAATGCCTGAAGGAAACGACTCTATAGAGTTKGGTKSACATAGCTGTAGCAGTTTCCGAGATATGTACAAAAAACTTAGTAGGGGGCGGGGCCACGCCCACTTTTCCAAAAAATTACGGCCAAATATGCCCCTCCCTAATGCGATCCTTTTTGCCAAATTTCACTTTAATACCTTTATTTATGGCTTAGTTATGACACTTTATAGGTTTTCGGTTTCCGCCATTTTGTGGGCGTGGCAGTGGGCCGATTTGCCCATCTTCGAACTTAACCTTCTTGTGGAGCCAAGAAATACGTGTACTAAGTTTCATCATGATATCTCAATTTTAACTCAAGTTACAGCTTGCACGGACGGACGGGCAGACGGACGGACGGACAGGCAGACATCCGGATTTCAACTCTACTCGTCGCCCTGATCACTTTGGTATATATAACCCTATATCTGACTCTTTTAGTTTTAGGACTTACAAGCAACCGTTATGTGAACAAAACTATAATACTCTCTTTAGCAACTTTGTTGCGAGAGTATAAAAAAATTTTTTGAATGCGGTTGAATCAAATACAAGTTATTCGGAATAACAAGATGCAATCTCTTCATGTGGATATGCAAAATGTTTGACACACTACTACGGAGTAGAGTAAACATATATGTATGTGTGTTTGTGTGCAGGTGTGTTCGTTTAAACATTCGTGTTTAATAGCAACTCTCGTTTGCGCGTTTGGACATTCCTTAGAAAACTTTTCGGACTACCCACTTTGTTGCTATTTTAATATTCAACAGAAAACTTTGCTTCTTTATATTTTGCTTGCTTTGTTATGTGGCTGTCATGGCAATAATCAAGGTAAGAGCTTGCTTGCATTGTAAAAAGTTGTATTGTGAAAATCGTTGTAGTATTTTTTCACTGGTTAAAAATGCAAGCGCATCTCCTCTCCACTTCATTCGTATGCGCTGTTACAAGATTACTGCAATTACATATTGAAAAGGTTGAAAAATACGGTAGAAAACGTAGAAGCACTAAAAGAGTTTGGCCAAAAAGTATAATGGAGGGAAGTATATGAAAACTCGTAGCCATTAAAGCGGAAAATTTCAATCGAATGTGTACGGTCACTTATAAACTTAACTGGGAAAAAGATGAGCTTGTCTGTGCTTGTCAGATTTAAGTTGTTTATGTATATAGTGCTGGCAAACACAGCAGCTTTGCTTTAAATAGGTCGAACGTCTGTAAATTCCACTTTCACTTCAATACTTTATCTGAAATTAACCTTTTTGCTACTTTTCCTCAACTCTGATTGATTATTTATGACTTTTTTGCTTAAAGTAGCCACAATTCAACTGATATTTTCTTTTTACAAATAATTTCGGTTTTTGTTTTGCTTTGCGGCGCTGCACGTGCTAGTAAATCGATTAAGCGAACCCCGTTGGAAATGTGATAGACAAAAAGGTTATCGCAAAATTACTAAGACCAAGCATTTATAACATATATTTGGTAGTCGAAAAAGTATTTTCGTTTTTATAATCAGACTTGAACTTATTTTTTTATATTTATACTAATAAATAACTAAGTACCATATTTGTCGACCATTTTTTGGGATTTTTGCGCTAGAGTCGGTGTAAATCGAAATTTCGAAATTTTCAGAACCATTGTTGTGCTACACGAACTGGTACAGCATCGTTTCCGTAAACTTCACAAATTTAGCGAATTTATTCATTATTTTCACTCATTTTTGAATAGGTGTCACTTTTTTCAACTTTCGAAACAATTTTTCGGTTAAATGAATGCCGGCCATTGTTATATCGCTGTCCTCTCACAAATGTTCGTGTAGTAGGCTTCACGACGCTATTTACAGTTCACTGTCGTGCAGTCATATCGTGTTGGACCAAATTATGAATCTAAACCATTCTCGAATCTGCTTGAACATACACAAAAGGTTTCATCTAAATCGGTACAGTCGTTTAAGAGGAGTTTATTGATAAAAAATATATATATGTTCACTGAAGAGGTAATTGATCTTCTCTTATTAGATTAAGCTTTGCGATTGAAACAAAGCGGAGAATCAAAGGCGAATACGATATTAATGAATGACTTATCTTTAAATATTCTAAATTGCATACACGAAAGGGTTTAAAACTTATTCTCGTACTACATTTGATAAGGCAACATCTCTAGTGTTGCACATAGTAGACTCTCCAACACTGAATGAATCGTGCCATCCGCTGATATAAAAATATCGAAATTTGTAACAGGAATGCTCAATTTTAGAAATATTTACAGTTAACGATAATCTTTTTGCTTAAATATAGACATTGAAATATATATATAGTCAAATACCATTTGGGTATAGATGCAGCAGTAAACGTTACGTATACGCCGTGTACACCACCGTGTTTATTTACAAGGAGTTATTTATTTCTGTATTTTCTCTGATCTGTGCATACAGGAATAAATTTCACGATGCCGTGCATTTCAGCGTGGCGTTAATTGCTTGCAAATAAATTCCTTCGCTTTAAATGCCTTTATTATATTCCGATGTGAGCTGAGTGTTTTCACAGAGAATATAATCAAACTAACGTCAGCAGCTTTTAAATATAGTGGCAAGAGTTTATATGTATATCTTCTTCTTTTTTAACGTAGACATCGTTTACGCAGTTATAGCCGGGTTCCTAATAATCACTGGAAGTTTAACTGAAATGTAACTGAAAATATATGAGGATTTAAGTAATTTTTAAATCGGAAATTTAATAAGCCAGAAAATTTAAAAAGCGTTTAAATTTTTGCAATGAGGAAAAATATAATAAATTATTTTCCAGTTTTCTCATGATGATGATGATGACAATCCGCTTTTTAAAGCCATTTCAAATAGCCTTTTAGTTAAGTCAATTAATAGTTTTTCTCTATGTTTGTAAAGGTTGCACTAATTAGCGTCCATTTCCAAATTCTAAAAGCATTTAAAACAAAATAATTTAATATGAAAATATTCTAGAAATATTGAGTTATACACTTTAATGATTTACGCGCAGGTTGCAAGGCTTTTTAATTTTAATACCCAAAATATTGCTTGTTCTGCATTGAAAGCGTTGGTTTTAGTTACAATCAGACGTATAAAAAGCATAAAAATAAGCTGAGAAAAGTTCAAATTCGATTTTCCTGCGAATTTGGCCATTGAACAGCATAGAACAAATTAGCGAAAATAAGATAATATTAAAAAGTTAAAAAAAAATAGCAAAAGGTTTGTATGTTGTTAATGTAAATATATATGAATTAAGCGTACACCTGTATGCAATTTATGCGATCTTCAGCTTCCGTTTTCGGACTTAAAACTTCAGCACATGATCCTAATTTTGTTTAAGTTTATTGCACAAATTCAATGTCTTACAGAGCTGGTCGTCAATTATTTTTGAATATTTTCCTTTCTGTACCCCTAAAAGCATTGCAAGTATTTTTGGCAACACTTCTTGCCTTCGCAAGTCAAGTGTTTAGTGGCTATTCGAGCATTGGCTAATCTAAAATGGACTTTGGCCCAGTAATACAGTGGTGAAGCATTGCTAAGATACTGTTATTATGGAAGTGTGTGGAAGCTGCAGGGATTAGGCATGATTGATTGGCTTATGCACACATGCACAAAGCAATTGTATGTGGCAAGGTGTTTAGAGCAGTCCGAGAGCATTAGTAATCTACAACGGTGCAAAGACACAAAGGCTCATATGTGACATATGCATTAGGGTCTTAAATTGTTTAGGAAAAAAATATTTATTGTTGAGAAAATATTTTCGCTTGATTACTAAAAATATATTTTGGAAGCTCGTATAAGAATTTGATACTAATCGCTTTAGCCGTTTTCGAGTAATGTTGGTCACCGACTTTGAAAACACCATTTTGAGAAAAACGCGCTTAAAATTTGGTCCTGTACTTCAAAACACTCTAAATATATGTACATTAAGAAAATAAAATTAAATTTATTATATAACCCTTAAGCAAAAAATTTACGCCGAAAATCGAATTGAGAAAAAAGCATGTTCTTAATATTAGATCGATATCACAAACTCTGAGGGACCAGTTCCGGACATTTCTAAATCAACTCAGTTCGTCATGCTTATCAATTATGTTCATATTTTTGAGGTTCTCCGAAGTTTCCTTCTGGGTATCATAAACTTCGAAAGAAACTTAATATACCCTGTTCAGGAAATCAAAGATTTGCATTATTCATATGATTAGGGGAGTTTTTGAAAGTGCTAAACCGCTATGTGGAGGATGGAGTCATACGTAGAAGTTCACGCAAGTGAGGGAAGCTCTCTGATCGCCATTCACTTGGGAGTGGCCAAAAACGGTTTTTTACACATGTCTCAAGCAGCTCACGACTTCCGGTCTTTGACCATGTATCCTCTGGGTAGCCTGAGAACATCCGTTTGAAGGCGAGCTAAAATGAGAAGGCGCAATATGCCCAACGATTAGAACCTAAGTGTGCTGCACCCAATCCACAAACAGGGACAGTCCACAATCTGCGCCAACTTCCCTGAAATAAGCCTCCTCAACATCGCATATAAGGTTCTATCGGGCGTATTGTGTGAAAGATTAAAGCCCACCGTCAACAAACTGATTGGACTTTATCAGAGTGCGTTTAGACCTGGGAAATCAATAACCGACCAGATATTCACCATGCGCCAAATCTTGGAAAAGAACCATGAAAGGAGAATCGACACACACCACCTCTTTATCGATTTCGTAGCTGCTATTGGCAGCACGAAAAGAAGCTGCCTTTATGCCGCGATGTCTGAATTTGGTATCCCCGCAAAGCTAATRCKGCTGTGTAAACTGACGTTGAGCAACACCAAAAGCTAAGTCAGGATCGGGAAGGATCTCTCCGAGCCGTCGATAACAAACGAGGTTTCAGAAAAGGCGACTCCCTATCGTTTGACTTCTTCACCCTGCTGCGGCAGAAATTAGTTCGAGCTGCAGAACTTAATCGAGCAGGTACACTCATTTATAGGAGTGTACAGCTGCTGGCGTTTGCCGATGATATTGATATTATCGGTCTCAACACCCTCGCCGTTAGTTCTGCTTTCTCCAGATTGAACAAGGAAGCAAAGCAGATGGGTCTGGAAATGAACGAGGGCAAGACGAAATATCTCCTGTCAACAAACAACCAGTAGTCGCACTCGCGACTTGGCTCTCACGTCATTGTTGACAGTCATAACTTTGAAGTCGTATATAATTTCGTCTATCTCGGAAGCAGCGTAAACACCACCAACACGACGAATGAAAACCTATACAAATTCAATAAGTCGCTCATAATTTCCGTCCTGGTATATGGTGCAGAGGCTTGGACGATAGCAACAACAGATGAGTCGACGTTGCGAGTTTTCGCGAGAAAAGTTATGTAAAAGATTAATGATCCTTTGCGCGTTGGCCACGTTGGCGAATATCGCATTCGATGGAACGATGAGCTGTACGAGATATACGACGATATTGACATAGTTCAGCGAATTAAAAGACAGTGGCTACGTTGGCTAGGTCATGTTGTCCGCACGGACGAAAACACTCCAGCTCTGAAAGTATTCGACGCAGTACCCGCCGGGGGAAGCAGAGGAAGAGGAAGACCTCCACTCCGTTGGAAAGACCTGGCTTCGCTTGGAATATATAATCGGCGCCACGTAGCGAAAAGAAGAAATGACCGGCGCGCTGTTGTTAACTCGGCTATAATCGCGTAAGCGGTGTCTACGTCCAGTCCAGTAAAGAAGAAAAACCCGCTATGGTTAAAATAGCACAAATAATAGAAATAGCGCCTGAAATGGAGCATCCTAATATACACCCAGCAGTATAGGTTTTTATATCCATTTTTATGAAGATAAATTTAATATACTGAAGGGTCATTAAACAATGAAGCATTTTTGGTTTATTTTATACCGTATTTATGCTTTATTCACAATATGAAAAATACATTTTTTTATCCCTTTTACTTTGTTTAAATAATAAACCCTTTTTATGCAGCGTATACCGTTTTATTATATCGTATACCCTCTCACGGCGGTATTGATTTCCAATTATTCGAAGTGCATGGATATTTTACGAGCTGTGAGAAATTGTTACTAAATTGCCATTTACAAAAATGTTTTGGTGCTTTTATACGCACCTCAGGCGCACAAAAGCTTGAAGCCCGCCATTTGACGAGCCGGTTCGTGACAATTTAATTCCGCTGAAATTTTGCAATGCAGCGTTTGTACGATAACATGCAAACATAAATATTAAGTTATACGAGTTATTATATGTAAGGGTAGTTTGGGATGAAAGATGCTGAAAGTTGAAACAAACCGATTGAGCCAAATCGCAGTTTCGACTAAAAGAGTTTACTTTTCTAACGGGCAATATATTACACAAGCGTTTTAAAGGTAAGAATATGTTATTCGTGTGGAGAAATCAGAGTTTGTTTGAAATGTTAATAGTTGATCTATTTGTAATCTTAACGTGATGTTGCCATATTGTCAGGACATCTGCTTCATATAAACACAAAAATATCATTGTGTTAGACTAAAAAAAACTTGAATGTGAGATGTTTTTTTATAGACATTTTTTTATATTTAATTGCATCTTTTTATTTTTGTGATAAAGTGATAAAATGCCTATAATTTTTCGCTTGTAACAAGGTCGAATATTTAAATGTGTTTTTTGCATTTTGCATATTTTGTTCAGTGCATATATTCACACAAACACATTCATAAAACAAATTAAATCTGCGCAGTTTAATTGCTTCTGAAAAGTGCAATTGAAACAATGTTATTAAGCTCCTTTACCATTTTTTTACCTTAAGAGGCTTACATTTAGTTTCGCTTTCAATTAGCTTTCACATATTATGTAATTACTGCACATAATCGGACAAACTGCCTCAACATAAAAGTTCGTACTTGATTGGCCACAAAATGTTACTCATAAATGTTTGTACAAGTATGTCTGTATCAGGTCTTTGGGGAATAATTATTGAGAAAGTTTTTTGTCGTTTTTCCAATAAATTTTATGAGTAATTTAATTCTGGGAAGATTAGGTTATAAATATCTCATATTATATAATACATTTCGTTAATAGTTAATTTAATAGTTAAATTTCTTTAAATTTACACCGGTGAAAGGGACAACGGCTTTTGAACGGATTAACTGCTAAGGCGTTTAAAGCCAGCCGCAAGTAGTTGAAAAGGTGCATGTTCCTGCTGTTAAGCATATCCAATGATTGAAATATGGGAGACTCCGCAGTCTGCGCTAATAATCGCGAGATTAGCTTTCTAAACATTGCATATAAGGTTCCATCGACAGTATTGTGTGAAAGACTTAAGTCATTATGAAAGAACGGCTTGGATCTTATTAGTGTGATTAGATTTGGTAAATTCACCATAGACTTGACAAAGAAATCAACACCCATAAACTTTTTGTCAATTTCAAAGTCGCTTTCGACAGCGCTGATAGGAGCTTCGTATTCAACGTCAAGCCTAAGTTTGTTATCACTGCTGAACTCGTACGGTGATGCAGTATGACGCTGAGTACAATTACAGCTTTGTCAAAATCGGGAACGAACTAGCCGAACCGTTCCATGCCAGTCAAGGCTTGAGATGGGATGATTCTCTTTTCTGCGTTTTTTCTTCAGTATAATGCTGGAAAATTTATACGCGCCGCTAATTTGAACCGCAGTGACATTGTCTACTCTTAAAGTACAACGTTACTGCCCTTTTCCACCTTAGAAAAAGAGGCGATGGATGGATAGTCTTGTGGTGAATGGGGCCAGGACAACGTACTTGAAGGCCAAAAACAAAGATTCCTCGCATCTTGTGAACTACCTCATTGTTGTCAGCTATACAATTGGAAAAGTCAAAACTCAAATTTCCACAAATATCGTCTTATTCGGCGCAAAAACCATAGACAATGAGGATTTGTGCTGAGTAAGAACTTTGAGCATTCGAGCGAACTGTTTTTTCCAAGATCTTTGGAATCGTACCCGTGAGCTATGAATGCGAAGATGGAACCATGAGCAGTATCAGCTCTACGGCGAAAGGAATGTAGTTCATAACATAAAAGTCCAACGGATGCTCCAGCGAAAGGCTCCTTCAACTCCAGACCCATGGGTGGGCAACGAAAGCAAGAGCGCCCATGCATGTAATGGAAAGACCAACTGCACTTTGGATGTACATATAATTGACGTCGCAAATGATAGAAGCAACTGGCGTGGTTTTAGGTTCTCGTCGCAAACCGACCAATTCGCGATTGTGGTGACAAAAACGAAGGAGAAGATGAAGAGTGTTCACTTGTGGCTTAGTTAAGTATTCGGCAGGTGCATACAATTTCTAATCTACCATCTTTCATACTTTTTCAAAAGACCAGCTCCTAACTACTTAGAGCTCGTACAGTAGATTATGTCAACTTCTTGCGGCGCGTATGTAATTGCTTATTGATTGTTTTCTTATCCGCACATCAACATATTATGCAAAGAAGCGGTGCGTGTCGATAAATCTAACCAACTGTGTGAAATATTCATTGCCTCTTCTTGAGTGCTACGCTCGTACATGTAATTGGGTGCGCTTATTGTTTTGCCTGTGCTGCCACCTTCATCAAATATTGCTTGCCTGATGAAATGCAAACACACATGCACATATTTACACATGCCAAAACAATGTTGGTTTAGATGCGTGTAAATATGCATATTTATTCATCAATAATTTCGAAATGATAAACGTGAGAAGTGCTTGCTTACCCATTAATATTCAGTATGCGCAAAAGAATCCAATGACATGTGAGACTGTCTGTGCATTTTTGTTCTGAAGCTTGTAAGTTGCGACATAATACCCCTCTTTCTTAAAAATCATAAATTGCTTATACTCAAATTCATTCTTTAAGAGCGACAATCTGTTGAAGATTCATGCAATTTCGTATTACCAAAATGTGATGTGTTGGTGAATTTAATTTTTCGGCGACTTAAATGGGGTAGGTGCAGCCTGCTGTTTGAAAGTGGGTATTGGAAGCACCTAGGTTGGGTGGGGTTAGATCGCTGATCTAGAGATAACGCAGATGGTCTGCTATATATGGTCCTTTGTGCAGTCATAGAAGGAGGAACTCTTGTGTTCAAAGTTATAAACTAGCAAAACGCTTAGTAGCCAGTAAGATTGTATATGCGCAGTGGTCTAATTTCCATTACCGCCAGTTCGGTGGGATGTCTGAAGATACGCGTTCCGCGTGTTTAAGTCTTGACCTCTCCAACGCAGGATAGTCAAATAGGAAGCGTTGAGTTCCTTCCATTTCATCTTCTTCTATACTACTGCTTCTGTAGATGGCGTATGGTAAGATTACCAGCCTTAGCATGGACGCCAATAGTACAATGGCCCGTTAAAACTCCCAAAACTAGGAAGAATAATGAGCTTGACTATGGTGTCGTAGACCCAGCAGTATAAGACAATACATGTCCTCTCTTTGATATTCGGGTTGATGGCGATCCTCAAATTTGTAAAGTCATTTCATCAGGGAAAAACTACGGTTTGATGTGGTTTGCGGGCCGGTGGAATCATCGGGCAATATTTCTTCAGAACGTAACCGACAATGGCTGCCGATATCACGAATAGCACGTTTAATTCTCCTTGTACGGTAACAGAATAGTGTTATCAAGTTTTTAAAATTATTGTTGTTTTAATTTCGTTTATTTTTTCTTTTGCACATAGCTAATGACTCGCTTTTGACTTTCCGACTACTTTATTATTTGTGTCTGTGTACTCTTTCGCTTCCTGTGCGGCGCTCCAAATCGAATTAAATATTCTCCGCTAAGATGTTTTGCATTGAAAATGTGTAGAATAAATGTGCATTAAATTTAATTAAGTATTCCATTGCCGACCAATAACAGCATTATCATTTTCCTAGCACACACACACACCCACACACACACACACACACACACACACACACACATTTATTCTTTTTTCCTATTTGTAATGGTACAGTTTTTATTTCATTGTTTGTTGTTGCCTTTAAACACAATAAGTAGCGGCTGTTTGTTCGGTTAACCGCTCGCTTGTTGCCGCAAAATAAATGAAATCAAAACAAAAGCGGCGGTTCCGGCAAAACTTCACTCAATAAAATCCGCAATTGTGCTTCCCTCTTCTTCGATGGCAAATGTTTCCGAACTGTCGGTGGCATCTGGTATTTTAACAACAAGAAAGAAAGCAAACATTTTTGTAGAAACATAAATGCTCGCATTCAAAAGTGAAGCGGATAAAATGCAGCATTACTACAGTTTTTCCTTGCTTTAAGTGCCGCACACACGCGCGACTTCACGAAATACTCGCGACTTAAGTGCTTACGCCTTCATTTTATACTTTGCTGATGAGTTTTCCAGCGTATCGCAAAACAAAAGGTGAAATATCTCAAGTTAATGACACATTCGTACATTGCTCTGCATAACCGATTAACTTGCGACAGTGCACAAGGGAGGTGGGAGGCGGCGCTTAAGTTTACCCCAACCCTTTGAGAACACGATTGTGAATATTTGAATGATTCTTTTTACAACGAAAAAAGTAATAAATATATGAGTAGAATACAGGGTTTGTTCAGAAAGTAATAGGACTGAGTCGATTTAAAAAAATTTATTGAACCATTCGTTGCAATTCTTTGAAAATTTTCAAAATATGCTCTTTCTGCGTCGATGCAGTGCTGCCAGAACGATTTCCTAGCATTGAAGGCGGAAGGGAAGGCATCATTCGGTTTCCGAAGTGCATAATGCTTGGATACCCACTGTCGAATCAAAATGCGTGTGTCACTCGGAAGATTGCCTCTTTGCTTCGGAATCATACTCAAAGATCCATGACTCGTCACCTGTGATTACATTATTCAAAAATGGGGGGTCACTTTCACACATGTTCAAATTTTCTTGGCACATTTCCACTCACTGCAATTTCTGGTTGACAGTGAGCATTTTTGGGACCATCTTAGCGCACACCTTGCGCGTGTTCAAGTGCTCCGTCACAATGTCATGAACCACAGATTTTATAAATTTATCATCTGGGTATTTAAACGAATACTTAGTCGATGATCTGAGTTCAAAACTTTGCGCACGCGAGTCCCATTGTCGGTGTTTGTCGAAGTCTCACAGTACGGTTTTCATCAGCGACCTCTTCCCGGCCTTGGTGCTCCGAAACACACCATTTCTTGCTAAAGCAACATCTGGGTAAGCCTGCTTGATCATATCAAACGTCTCTGTCGCAGATTTACCGAGTTTCACACAGAATTTAGGCCAATGATGTCAATATCATCGGATCACGCCAAAAGCTGCATATTCTGTAGAGAATTGTACTTTTGTACTTTTTTTTATATTCAACTCGTATTGTTTTCTCCAGCAATGAATTGAAGAAGTTACACGATAGGAAATCCTCTTGTCTGAAACCTCGTTTGGTATCGCACGGCTCAGAGAGGTTCTTACCGATCCTGACGGAGCTGGTATTGCTCAACGTCAGCTTACACAGCGGTATTAGCTTTGCGGGGATATCAAGTTCAGATGTACAGGATTATAGGCAAGAGGTGATGTATGTTGATCTTCCTTTCGAGGGTATTTTCCAAGATTTGGCGCATGGTGAAAATCTGGTCGATAGTAGACTTTCCAGGGCTAAAGTCATACTGATAAAGGCCAATCAGTTTGTTGACGAAGGGCTTCAGTCGTTTACACACTACGCTCGATAAGACCTTATATGCGAAGTTGAGGAGGCTTAGGTATTTCATGGAAGTTCGCGCAGATTGTGGGCTATCCATTTTAGTGGATTGGGTACAGCAAGGTTCTACTCGTTGGGCATGCTTTCATCCGAAATATTCGAGGCCAATGAATTTCATTTCAATTTATTTCGTAATAATTATAAACAGTATATGCTCGACAGAATGTGTTTTTTTAAAACCATTTTCAGTTTTGCCTTGCAGATTCATTGGTTCATTGAAAGGTATATACAACTCGGTAAGTGAGTTATGAGACTGAGAGACTCATGCAATATTTTAATTGGCATACTTTTCCGTATTAATAAACCCTTTAATACTCGCTAATGACTTTAGAACCTATTAAAAATATATTATAATATTTTCAAAGCACCTAAAGCTGGTGTTAGTGTCTGTTTTGAATAACTCATTCATTATTTCGTCCCATCTGGAGACCCAGCAATCATTATTAGATAATATTCGACCGAAAAGACCACATCCAGCACGCAGTGCAAAAAAAAAAAAAAAAAAAATAGAAGCCGTAGCTGAGAGCATAAACGAAGCCCACATAGAGTTGGTTCAGCGCCGTTCGCAGCAACCTTCTTCTTACCAACTTTCACACCGCTCTATGGACTCATGAAAAGTTCCAAGAAGATCCAATGTTCGAGTAAAATTTGGTTCAGTCATGGGGATCATTTCAACCTAACAACAAGAGCTGTCATTTTATCAAGAAAAAACAACGGTTTGGTGTGGTTTGCTGTGAGAACGTAACCGTCAATGGAGCCGTAATCGACTCCTTGACAACCGAAATTGAAGCTCGTCATCTCAGCAACATTTGGTTTCGACAAGACGCTGCCACTTCCCACACATCGCATCGTTCAAGGCATTTACTGAGAGAACACTTTGAGGAGCAGATAATTTCTCATTTTGGGCCGGTCGATTGTCCCTCAAGATCGTGGGGTATCACACCGTTAGACTTCTTTCTGTGGGAATATGTAAATTCTAAAGTCTATGCGTACAATCCCGTTTCGATTCCGGCTTTGAAGCAAAACTTCACGCAGTCGAAATGTTCAAACGAGTCATCGAAAATTGGACTGAACGGCTGGACCATCTGAGACGCAACCGCCGCCAATACTTGCAAGAGATAATCTTCAAAAAACAAATGTCAAATAATGTTCTTTCGAATGATAATAAATATTCCCCATTAAATTTGAAGTTTCTGAGTTTCTCCTTTAAAAAAGTAATGAATCTCGAAATGGAGCACCCTTTGCACTACCTGCTCCTGTGGCAGCATATGAGAGTTTAACGTCTAAGTGGCTCAAGGGAAACAAGCAAGAAGTCTTTGAACGAAAAGTGTTGCTCAGAATTGTTGGTTGGTTTATGGAAGAAGCGGTATTATTACAAGCTACAGACTTTATATAAGTTCCCCGATACTGTCATAAGAATTCAATTAAACTGTCCTTCTCAGCAAAATTTCCCGGACAGCTACAGAAATAACACAAATATACACTTAGAAGTTGTTCGAAAATCAGCGAGTTTTTATCTGCAAGAAATTTTACTAGCGACACAATTACACATTACACACTAATTAAAACAATAGTTTTCGAACACCAACATATTTATTTGCAGAAAATGTATTTTGCATTATCCAAAGTGAGATTCTAATGATTGTTACAAGTATTTGGGTTTCACAATGCTTTTCTCATCCATCACCAGATGCAGAAACTTTTCAAATTCGCAAGAATTACAGTTAGCGCTTTTGATATTGCTGTGTTTGCATTTGCGTCTGAATTCGCTGCCGACGAACTTTATGCGCTGCTGCAGGCAGCACTTTACTGTTTACTTAATAAGTTAGTGGAAAGTGCGTGGAAGTAATGAATTCTGCCAAACAAGCAGTAAAGTACCGTTTTAAGACCTACACAGTAAAAATAGTTCGTTTACTTGCATCACCAGACTGAGACGCATAAAGTAGTTTAATTAAAACACAACAAGAGGGGCTGAGAAGGGGCTGCCTAATAGCTGAGTATGCAATATAGAAAATCATAGAATTATTTATTCAAAAGTTTCACTTTTCTAGGAACTTAGATGATAGTGTTGGGTATTTTTTAAGTACGTGAGCGGAAAGGGTTTCTTCTTCTTCTTTATTGGCATAGACACCGCTTATATACATACGGTTATATTTAGTTCGGCGGCAATTGGAGATTTCATGTGTAGCCACATCCTTCTCCACCTGGTCTTTCCAACGGAGTGGACCGGTTTCTCTTACTCTGCTTCCCCCGCCGAACTGCAGTGTGAAAACACTCATTCATTCATTCTTAGCCAGCGTAGCCGGTGTATCTTAATTCGGTGAACTATGTCAGTGTCATGGTATATCTCATAAAGATCCGGGGATTGTGGGTAACCATTAGGATTTGGTCTTTGTTCGTCGAGAGAGGACTTCAGGAGCAAAGGCCTTAGTTCTAAATAATCATTACATATATAGTCAATTTTCCATCGCTTACGACTTGACTAATATCCATACAGACTCCCGAAATCTATATATTACCAAAAATAATTTCCCGCTTTTGGCTTTATGAAGCTATGGCTTTGTTTCTTTTGAAATTCTGTTGAATTGTAAAAAAGCTACCCAGAACCGGCATACTAAAATGTTATTTTTCGGGAGAAAGCGGATAGATCGGCGAGTATTTTCAAAAGTTTTGTTCACATACTTAATAATCGGCAAAACTAAAATACCATAATAATTAGCGGAGAGTTTTAAAGAAAACTGTTACTTGTTCTAAAATGCACAGCCCGAAAAAAGAAACATAGACTAATTTCAAATCATTAACATCATCTGGTAGAACTTTGAGAGCTTATTTCGACCATTATTTGAAATCTATTACAGTATTACAGCTTTTGTGCTTAAAATGTTCAAGTCTGTGCTAGGTAAATTGTGCCTTAGAGCTTTAAGCTTTTGTAGCTTGTTGCTCATGAATACTTTAGTTTAAGGAATGTACTTTGTGAAAGCGTTCTGATACAGCTAATAGACAACAGATGGCCGGTCAGCTATACAATGCATTCAGGGTTAAAAGTGGAATCAAGTGAAAAGTTGCGTTGTTTTGTTCACCAAAACATGCAAAAATACAATGTTCCATGAATTTACAGCTTCGAGAAGAATTAAACCATACTTATATTGCAAAATATTATATTTTTAATTATTAAACAGACCGAATCCTATATTTCACCTTTTTTGTACTCCAAGTTGAATAATTTTAATCGAAATATTCTATATTCATATTATGAGAGCAGGCCGTGGTCTTGAAATGAACTATCAGATTTTGGTTTATTTCTTACTTTCTAATAAGTTCAAGAGCTCAAAATTATATTTGTTCGGAACGAATCGAGTCAACAAGTAAGTCCCGATTGATTCACTTTTTATATTAAATCTCCAAACTTAATAATAATAGAAGGCTGATTAAATGAAATTAATCAAATTGAAAATAACTACAACGACTTCAACTTGATTAGTTTTGAAGAGTGTTGGATTAGTCTACTCCCACACCACCCGCTCGTCAATTGCTGCTAATTTTATTTGCATAATTTTCAAAATTGATTCATTACAAATGTCTAACAATCGCGACGAGCTGGTTGAGTTATTGGTTTGGGACAAACAGCGGAACCAATGGCATAAACGTGGAATATTGTTGTGGAAAAAATGGCTCAAAAGCCAAACACAATTCAGCAGCCAGCACGCGGGATGAAATCAAACAAAATGACCAGCATTTGATTAATTAAAACGGGCTTTGAAAATAGTTCACGCATAAATCGCTAATAACATGAAAAAATTTCCGCCACGAAGCGAGCACTTGTGTGCGTGTGCCAGCGAGTGTGTGTGTGTATGTACGTCTGTACAGTTAGACGGCCTTAGGCGATGAGTAGCGGTAAAAATGTGTAACCGGCAAGTGATTTATAAAAAAAAAAATAATGAACTCTTCGAATATAAACGTATATTATAAAAAAATATAATTTTTTTTTATATATTTCAAGTGTTTAAGCGCCATGAGTAGAAATTAATACTGCATTTTACAATATTCACCTTTGATTTATTTACTATATTTAGAAATTTGCGTGTGTGTGTGATTGCATTTAAAGCGCTATTGGCAGTTGCAATCAAAAATGCAAGTCGCATTTAGAAATCACAAGTCGAAATGACGTGGAGGCCTTCGGCTACAAGTGAGTCAACGAGCAGCGCTGTGTCAAGGTGTGTGTGTGTGTGTATATATAAATAGCGGAAAGATTTGGTTGTGAAACAGAAGCACAGAGCTCCTTATTGCTTGATTTAGGTTTTAATTTCAAAGTTTCTAATCATCAACTAATCATAAAAGTTGAAGTAAATTAAAATAACTACGAGATCTGCGATGAATGATCTCATTTACAAGTACGTCATTTGAAATGGAACAAAACAGTAAGTGAAGATTTTTATTATATGTCTTGAAATATCTCCAGTAAACTGAAAAAGTGATGCACCATATGTAGAACCGTTGAAGTAATGAGGACTTTTTGGTATTGTTAGAGAACCACTGCATGAAACAAACAATTTCATTTTACTCAATGTACTAAAAACAAAAAAATGTTCATATAAAGGATGACCCGTTTCGAGGATTCCTACTTTTTGCCCTTCAAATTAAATGATTTATTATCATTCGAAAGAACATCCTTTGGAATTTATTTTTTAATATTAACTTTTTCCGTTGTGTTCAATTTTCGATGACTCGTGCGAGCATTGCGACTGCGTGCTGGATATGGTTTATTCGGACAAATAATGGTGCTGCTGTTGCGAAGAGTATGCTCATTAGGGCGATTATGTTACTGTTCAAGTCTTTCCATTATGAAATGCCAAACAATATTTTTGAAAAAAGGACCGCTACTTGGGTCTCCCTTTGCAAGAGCTGTGATCTGAACAGCATATCATTTTCGCTTATCTTTTTTCAAAAATCATATTATAAGTATAACATTGACGGAGGGCTATATACATACATATTGCGGGATTTCGTTGAGATGCCCTACTTTGTCTTAGTCTGAAGAGATCGTGTATTTTTCAAAGCTTTGATTTTGAAATCCAGGGCTTGAGATTTGTTGAATCGGTTTAACTCAATTCCTAAAATATTTCCATTACCTTGATAATCTAGGTAATGTTATGGTGGTGGTTATTTTTCGGTTGATGTTCAGTTCTTCAGAAAAATTCTCCATTGCTTATCTTACTGGCTATTCGACGACCATGGTATTTCAAAAAAAAAAAAAAAAAAAAAAAAAAAAAAAAAAAAAAAAAAAAAAAAAAAAAAAAAAAAAAAAAAAAAAAAAAAAAAAAAAAAAAAATGGAGAGATAGTTTTTATATATAAATATCCTCAGAATAATTGTGGGCTGCTATCGAAGAAAAATTGTATTTAAAATGAACAAATTCCTAGAAGTTTTCATCCCAAACCAGTCCTCATTACTCCCCGAACAGGTTTTATTTACTTTATCACATAGTTTGTAACATTCAGAAGGAAACATTTCAGACCCTATCAAGTGCATATATACATATGGTACACAGACGATCAGAGTGGCGATCATAGCCGTCTTAGCCATGTTTATCTATCTGTCTCACCAAGAAGCTGAGCATATGTCGAAACCATCAATACGAGTATCGAACCACTATAGCATATAGCTGAAATACAAGGACCTGGTTCAGTCCTTGTATGTTACATTTATTTGACAAGACATATTGACGAAATTTGACAATTTATGATTGGCTAAAGTAGTATTAAAATATTCCAACACAACACATAGATCAAACCGCAAAAGCATGCATCATAGCTGTTGTAAAAGTTTACTGATCAAAATCGAAGCCGAAGGTTTTTCTTTTCTGTTTTTTTGAATGAATGTTTGAAGAGCGCTGGATGATAGTTTACAGTCTTGTACTAAAATTACTTGTCTTCGGTTGACAGCTAATATTATAGTTATAAAGTATATGTATGCTATAAGTAGCTTCAATTTGACACTTCAGTAGCTCTTAATTATATCTAGTCTGGAAAAGCAATACTCGTAAAGTTAGAATAAAACACTTCAGCGTTTGAGAAACCGCAGCGTCAATACTCTCAATGATCTTGAGAGCTACACAGATTATTTTTATACTTTCTTAATATTTAATACTCGCATTAAACATGAGTTCTGAAAGCTCCCCTCATGAGTTGTGTGAACTTGCTTGACTTGAGTGGCAAATGTTCGTTCCGTTCGCCGCAAGATTTGTGTGTTGATAAACACTTTTGAAAAGCTTTCTGTGTAGTTGAAATGGATGCTTAGCCCGCAGCATATTTTCTTGATTTTCCAATTGACACCGACGACGTGGAAGTACACATTCACTGATGGAATGTTACATTCGCACTGCAACAACAAATGCCAGGTAGTTAGTATGACATTTATAACACGTGTTCAAGACGAATCACTGCACCGCCACCACTATAGTTGTGTGCATGTCACGTGTGTGTGTGTGTGTGAGGATGTGAGTGTATGAGTATGTGAGGGTGTGTGTATGAGATAGTCTTACATTTTTAGATAATTTGCGGAACTTTGTCGTTCAAGGCGTACATTTCAGAAATATCTTACGCTTATGTGAGGATATACATGGATGCACGTATGTGTGTGGAAGGTTTCGCGCTCCGCACGCTTTGGCTCAACTCTCACCGGTGTAGCACGGTGTCAGCACGTTTCTTGTGGCCCCTTCAAATGCAGTGAATTTGAAAATTAGGTCATGTAAGCAACAATTTCCTTGAGAAACCCACACACGCATCAGTACGCACACACACTCACAATTAAATGCGAAAAATGGAAAAATACAGAAAGAAATGATTGTATGCAAAAGTAACTGCATTCTGAATATCAAAAGTTGCATGCGGCAGGGGGCTGGCTGCGCATGTAGCCAAGTCGATAAGCGCGCGTTAGCCGAGGCACTTGAGCGGTAGTTATATGCAGTTACACACACACACACACATACACAAATTTCAGTTGTAGGTGTGGGTGCTTGCAGCTGAGGTAAAGTAAAATCCCACAGTCAACAACAACGACTGCGGAAAGCAATTACAGATAAGAGATCTTGTCACTTTTCACGCCCCAAATCGTGGGCGCAATAGGCAAGCACCCACACATTAACGCGCTTGTGTGGCTGTGTGTGTTCCGCTATGCATACTTTTGGTTTCGCAACCGCACTACAACAGCTGACTTTTCTATTAGAAATTTATGGAAAGAATTTAAATCGACAACCAACCAACCAAACCGTTGCATGCAGCTTTTGCGGCGACCAAGCTTCTCGCAGGTGAAAACAAATATATTTGCGTTTCTGAACTCTGGCCATTTATGCCACTCGGTGCATACTTTTGAAGAGTTCGGCTGATAAGATCAGTTATATTTCTTACTATTCTCTATTTCGTCGTGCCTCTTCTTCCATTTTTAAGCTGAAAGCAGGCAGTACTTTCTTTTACCCAGTGACATCATTAGATTTAAGCGATAAGCACTCAAGGAAATAAATTGTCTTCCCTCGCTTGTTTGACTGTATAAACGTCATTTATAAGACACTGAATGCGAAGAAGAAGAAGATGTCATATATTATATGTACATATACACATATAAATGCTTGTTTAAATGAAATGTATCACAAAACTTTACGATGGTCGCAAAATGGAGAATCTTTATTAGTGGAATGATAGCTCAGTTCACAGAACGGACGCATAATATTACACTTATAATATGTGCCTGCAACAAAATAAATAAATATTACATATATATGAAGAATTTACTGAAAATAATAATAAAAATTGAATATTTAAGTAGATATCTAAATCTACGATCTACTAAATGGCCAGTCTTACGCAGTGGAAGTAAATGGAGGGATACGACCTCTACACGAAAATTATTTTCTCTAAACAAACTAAGTGATTTAATAAGTGATCAAGTTGGGAACGAAAAAAGTCGTTTTTAAAGCGATGGATATGGGAAGGATAGTGTTTTAATTAGGTTTATAGAAAGTTTCCGTAGCTTGCCTGCTTGCTTGCTTGTGGGCGCAATTAGATCCAAAATCGGACTTATTTATAGAGCAATAGAGGTATATAGATTGTCAGATTTTACTTTTTAAGCACTTCGTGATTTCTTACGTTATTCCTCAAACGTTTAGGAGCCGTTATATTATTAGTAAAGTATTCTTTTTGAAAAATCACCAAACTTCTTTCTTTCGTCTTATAAACCATTATGTCCTTGGTGAAGTATTGGTTTTTGAAAATATATAAATCTGTTCCACTTTGAAAAAATAAGATTCAATTTGCTCTCAAGTATCTATGAGGTTTAAAATTAGTAAGAGACTGTTCTTCTGCAACCAAGCCTATACATTCTAGTCAAGCGTGAAATCTGTTGACATGTTGAAGTATATTGCTGCAAGGTGGGGAACATTCGAGGGTGTGTTTCACAAAAGCTTCAGTGTTCAGCTGGCATTCTGGCCAAAGGTTATTAGCAGAGCAAAATTCTGGACCACAATCATACAGCTGCCGGTACATATCGCCGTTAATGAAAATGGATCTGCCATAAATTTTTCAAGGAATCCATATCCATTGTTTTTGGAAGTAGAAGAAGATTCTCAGGAGAGCTATCATTAGTGGGGAGAAGTCTGATTATAATTTGTTTGTTGATCCATCTAGGCACTATAGGAAAATATATATATATGGTATAAGAGCTATACGACAATCTGACTTAAAAGGGATTTCGATTTGTATTTCGTATCCTTCCACAACTTAATAAAATTCCGAGAAATTCAATTCTGTCCTATTAACAAAATTTTATTTTGAACTATAGTTGTCAAAGTAATTTTATTAACGTCGACTTGTATTTCGAAATCCCTTTTATGTGAGATTGTCGGATAGCGCTTAAACCATATATATTGTATTACTATTCATTTCTAAACGTTGGCTTTGGTTGCCCCGAAGCTATAATACACTTTACATATACAACAATTTATTACAAAAACTTTGATCGGTTAGTTGGTATGGCACTACTACTGGTACAAATTGTTCAAAGAGGGTCGAGAACACGTTGACGATGCATCACGTTCAAAACGGGTGTGAATATCAACCTCATCTTCAATAATATAAAAGAAATAGTGCTTGCGAATCGATGATTTACAGTTAGAGATCTTACTGTCATCTTTGGAATATTTGAAGGATAAGTGAAAACAACTTTGAAAGATCACTTGGGCCTAAGAAAGGTGAAAGTACGATTGGTTCCAAAGTCGCTATATTTTTTGAAAAAAATAAAATAAAAAAACAGCGTCGTGTTAACGTCTGTGAAACCATACTTTCCGGCAAAAAATACTTCTACTACAGTAATACCAATTACTGGCGATGGGCCTTGGATATATGCTTACTTGCCGGAGACAGACGATCGTTCGGACGAATATCGTGGCAAAGGTGAGCCGAAACCGAAGCCGAAAATGCCAAGGCAGAGCAAAAACCATGATTTTTTTATTTTCAGAACTTTTGTTATCTATTTTTTGGAGTAACATTTTCAAAAAGCAGTAACTACTGTAACCTTCATATATACCTACATAGACATATGCATATACATATTATATAACTGTGTACATGGTTGGCATGGGAAAACATTTTGGCAAAGTTGCTAAGAGTCTTCATTTGGTTGCGCCCGTGCCCCGCCTCCCACGTGTAATGCATACATAGTGTTTATTTTAAAAGTAATTATCATAAAGTAGAGTAAATGAAATGCAACAAAGCAAAAAATGCACTGCGTT
Organism: Bactrocera latifrons; assembly: GCF_001853355.1. Taxonomy (NCBI): domain Eukaryota; kingdom Metazoa; phylum Arthropoda; class Insecta; order Diptera; family Tephritidae; genus Bactrocera; species Bactrocera latifrons. Next base: position 834,382 of record NW_017537268.1, on the reverse strand, counting down.
GCATTTATTCTGTTTCCAGCTTTTTTTTTGCTTCTTTTCGTGGAAATAATGTATTCCAGTGGTGTGTTGGGTGCACCATTAACGCACACACATACAGAGATACTGACACGCAGGCATGCTTGCAACCGAAAGAGTTTGCATTAATGCATGCAACAAATTCAATATTCGTGACCAACAAAAACGCAGCGGAAACTTCCCTGCAACAGCGGAGGCGGCATACCGCAGGGATGCTACAGCGTGAATATGCAACAAACTTTAAGATGCGTGCGAAGTTGCATGGATCAGAGGCGAGTGCGAGTGCGAGTGGCGGCGACGCAAACTACCCATGCTAAGTAGTAAGAACTAAAAGTTATGCAACTCAGCAGCAGCAACAACAACATCAGCGCCAAGAGCAACGCCAACTAAGTGAACGCAACATGCTGATGAGGCTAATTTACAGCGCGTGGCAAGGATCAAAAGCAGCTCCAGGGACATGTGCGCGGAGTGCGACGCATATATACTGCGTAGTGCGTTGCTTTCCCGAAAGAGACAAAATTGTAATAAATTGAAGGGAAATTCTAGTAGTTACCCGTTTAGTATCATCGAACAAATTGCGTTTGAACGCTCTGTCGCGAGTGAATCTGCATCGGAATGTGCCGATAATCAAATGTGACAAGCGCTTTGAGCTCTCGAGTAGCGTCATTTGTTTGCTTTGCATTGATTTCTGCTTATTTGGCTTCAAAGTCGGAGCAAACATTGCAATCGAAATATTGTCTTTACGATGGCGCTGATTTGAGAGCGATCGGTGTTGCTTTGCTAATCGCGAAATTTGGATATGAAGTTTATGGCATGAAGTTTTCATATTTTTCCAAGATAATGGCTTTTTCAAATATGAAAATTGATTATACGTTATATAATTGATCATATATTGAATATTTTTACCATTGATTAGTCGGTTCTAATGACAATATTAGAATGATTCTGCTGGTACGAGTTGGTAACAGCACCCAATCCACAGCTAGACTGTTTGAGGGTTGTTATGCTGCAAGTGTAATATTTCAAAAAGAAAAGTAAAATAAATATGTTTATAACTTTTCATTAAAATAAAACAATTTCATTTTCATTAAAGTCTTATTATTCAATGAGTATGAAAATTTCATCTAGAGATCTATATTATTCATTCATTCAGGAAAGAAAGATCTGAATTTTAAGGAGATATATGTACTTAGGTTCTGCCATATAAATAAAATAAGAGTCGCACATGCCGACTATTCGAATTCAATAATAATTACATAGGAACTCTAATAGTTGTACTAAGAGGTCACTGTAAAATTGGCAAAAATTCCTGCAGACTAGGAACATCATATAATGACTATTCCTAGGAGCTGTCAGAGGTAAAAGAAGAAAATACTAAAACATATCTACATGCAAGGCTTTGCATAGGAAAATAATCATAAATATTTGTCGAGGGTTACTGGGCAACGTTTCGGAGGTTGCACAGATACAACTTTTTATACTGATGAACTTCATCAGAAGCACGGGATGATTCAAGTAGGAGACAATAGAGTGAAGAGATATTATTCACAATAGGTCTTCTAGAGGTCTATGTGCGTCGTCATACAGCCACTCTACCTACTTAACTAGTTTCTATCATCTGATCAAATTTGACTCAGAGAGGTCCACTTAAACTGCACGCGCAAACCGAATGGATTAAAATAATGTTCCTGGTCTGGTACGATCTTTTTTTATATCCTTGCGAAGTTTAAACTTCAACGTGAAGTAAGTAACGGTGAAACGAAAAGATAGCAGCGAACATCGGGACATTTTCATCAAAACTAAAACTTTTGCAACTTCGACTTCGAATAGAGATTGCAAAAGAGATGTTTGAAAACGTGAGACGAGGCGTGTGTTTATGGATATGACGTCGAAACTGCAATAAAGCCATTAAGGCCAATCCAACTGTGTCTTATAACAATCAAATGTTGTACTGGCGTTGGCAATAAAAATTTTTATTGAAATACTTGATTATTCGATGGTAACATCAAAGTGATTGCACCAGTCTTTGTTAACCCACTGGCAGATACAAGACTTCTGTTATGGCTCAAACATTTTATCACATATCAAAAGTGACTTGCGAAATTTCAAATATTTACTGCGTGTTATTTATTTATTGATGATTATTTCTTTCAAATGTTGGCCGCAGCTACGTTTCATCTGGTAAATCGGTTGTGTCCAATTTTCGTTGACTCGTCCGAGCATTTCGACTGATAACTGGCAAATGACACGCGTGATGTTTTACTCCAATAGCCTTTATGCATTACATATTCCCACAGGACAAAGTCTAACGGTATGATATCACACGATCTTGGCGGCCAATCGATCAGCGCAAACTTATTATAATCTATTCACCGAAATGTTCTCTCAATAAATCCATTTTCTGATGCGATGTGTAGGAAGTGGCGCCATTTGATCCGAAAACGTCGGATCATCTTGGAAGCGATGTTGCTTGGGAAGGTCAAGCAGCTTCAGTTTCATGCATAAGCTGTGTTTCGAACATTTTCAATTAAAGATCTCGACGTGTTCGGCCCGAATATCGCAAGGATTAAAGTTCGTGTTTGTTGCACGATAATGCGCTGTCTCAACGATCCATGCTGGTGACCAATTATTTGACCAAAAACGACATTTTAACCGTTAACCTCTCGCTGTACTCACCTGATATGGCACCGTGCGTCTTTTTCGGAAAAATGCATTGCCCATGAAAGGAAAGCGTTATGCATACGTAGAGGCTATTCAAAAGGCATGCACCGGCATACTGGCTGCCATACCGTTCAACATGCTTTTGGCCCGTGCAAAAAAAACTGTGTTGAAGCAGAAAGTGACTATTTCGAATCAAATAAATTGATTTTGCCGAAAAAAAACATTTGTTCTCTTTCTTTTTTAAGTGAAGAGCTTTTAGACGAACATAAATATATTATACATTATAATTTCACCAGCTCTTGAATAGTGATTTCATTTACCCCTGAATGAGCCAAATTATCACGGGTGTATTTGAACCTTATTCACTGAAATCTGTTAACATCATTAGGGTACAATAAACAAACCAAATAAAACTATAAATTATAATTATGTATGCCTATATGTTAAATTCCACATTTCAATTAACTGTACCATAATTTTAATTAATTTTTCTGACTACTCTGGGGAGTTGAGCTCTTCTCGCACACAGATAGAATTTTAAAAACTTCAAGGTTTCTCTTTGTCATTTTTTTGCTCTCTTTTCATTTTTTAGATTCTAGATGATATTTACCCGCTGAAGTGCAAACACAGCCACTTCGTTGAACGTCACCCTTGTTTCTACGTCAAGCGAATAGCGCTAATGAAATACAGTTGTTTTTGTTATTTTTCTAAATCGAATAAGTGAAATGTCCCCATGTCGCAAAGCTTTATATGAGTATATATAATACATTCAAAAAACCAACCATAAGTGGGTTAATAAAAAGGAAACCAAACCCTCTGCCTTTACACCCTTCAGAAAGTGCACTTTTAATGAAGTATTTTAATTAATTATGCCATGAAAGCGATATGCACTCAAACTATTCAAAAACTTATATTTTTATCATTTTTATTTATTAGAGAATAGGGGACACTCAAAGCAAGTGCCTTTTTTCATATTTCATATAGGTAAACATCACTTATAAGTTCTTAAGCAGTCACTCGAAACGACCAAACCCCCTCTCTGATATTCCCTTGTGTGCACAGGTCTTTGCTTTGAACGTTTTTTGTTTTTTTTGGCGCACGCTGAAATGCGGCTTTGGGTTCCTCTGTTAAGTGTGGCAACTAATATTATAAAATAATGAAAAATAATGTCGAGGAATGGTTAAAATGGCGTGCTTTGTATAAAACGTCTTGTACCGCTGACATGATTAGTTAAAAAAATGTGGAAATTTGGTCTGTCGGTTGGTAAAAAGTTTTCAGTTCGGGTTTTATGTCTTTAGTCGCAAGCTCTCTTTAATGTGTAGCGTAAGTCTCTTTTGTTAATCTTCGAAGTTTTGCTTGAAAAGTTTATCTAAAATATATTTCTCTTTAAGCGAAAGTCAGGCCTAAAAATAGTTAAAGAAAGTATGGGTAAGAACTCCGTTGCTTTCAGCACAGTTCTGGCAGTTTCGAACACGATTGATGCGATTCATATTATATATTGAGAGTCACAACATTTTACCTAAAAATAAAAAAAAAATATTTGCTACAAAAGTTTTCGTCTTTAAGAACAACAGATAGAAAAAGACGCAAAAGGCAGACTAATTAGCCTGCCGGGGCAGCTGATAGCAAAATTTCCCTAAAATGTGCCAGACCATTCAGCTTCTTCAGGGTAGTTTCAAGCAATGGACCCTAAGAACCCCTTATTGCAATGGGATACTAGCACACAACACATACTACAACGTTACTCTGGGATTGTGTTGATGGTGCAAAGATCAAAAAGTCTCTAATTATGGACAAAATGGCATTTAGCAATATTCTAAGAATCATCACCGGACACTTACTCTTAAGATCCCAACTTCATAAAATTGGAAGAATAGATTCGAAGAAATGCAGAGTATGCGCGGATGCTGATGAGACGTTGGAAAATTATCTTTAGGAATCCCCAGTCTTCAGCCCGATGAGACGGGATATATTTTATGACTCCCAGTAATCCAACCTAAAAGTTGCTCAGTGGCTGCATGGCTCAAGGATGAAAAAAATAGATTTTACAAAATCCACAGAACTGTTGATTAACATATAAATTGGTTACCACTGGGAGCACAATGGGCCTAATGACGGACTAAATTGCGGCTGCATGCGACCTGGCGCTCTCATGCCTCCCTTTTCAATCACCCAACCAATCAACAACAACTTCGGGCAAGTTTCCACATTTTTCGCAGTGGAAATTCCTAATTGAGCTGTTTGCTTGCCCTCGCTTAAATTGGAGTTTTGGGTTTTGGGTTAATTAAAAATAGTGTTTATGAGGCTTTGGTTTGAATTTTTGGGTTAAATATCAGCATAAAGACTAAAAATGATGTTAAGGTAAGTTAGATAGCTAATGAGTAGTACTTAACAGCGAAGAGGAAAATCAGCAATAAACTTGAGTATGTGAAAGAAAATGTTGAACCAATTTTGGAATGAAATGCTACCGATTCCGTTTAGACAGAAAAATTTAACCTGTTCCTTGCGTAAATTGTTCGTAGATGGATTGGACTTAAAATCTCCCTTAATTTAACTTTTGTTTGTAAAGTCAAACATTTGTCAGTTCCTTTTTTGGAAGTAATATTATTTGGTAAATATACGGTGGATCCGCCACGGTGCTCGTGGCAATCCTTCTTTATGTAAATGCCCTCACATGCTCGTATTAAAATTAAGGGAACCACGTCACGTTGAACAATGAAGTACGGAGGATGAACAAGAACAAAAACGAAAAAACGTGTGTCAGTGCACTCATGATGTGAGGTGTTTTCACAAAGCGGAACCAAACAGGCTCCGAGTATCTGTAGGCGCATGTGACAGCAGGTTGCATGATAGCTCCTCGGTGTGCTACCACACCGCGTCACCTGAGAAAGTAAATGCTGCCACCAACTGACCCTACCACTGCTGCGCCCGCTTTTGAAGTGCGCTTTTCGTTGTTTTTGTTCATTTTTTGACAGTTTGAGAATAAGCGGAGAAATTAAAAAACAAAAACTTAAATATTCGCAGATATTTTTATTAAGTAAATGGAAGCTATGAACGCTACGGCTACAACTGCCACAAAGGCGGTGCAAAGTCGCAGTTGAGTTAGGGAAGGAGTCCCGTTGCAGGGATAGGCGAACAATAAAAGTGGAAATAAAATTAAAAATAGAATCAACCGAGCGGCTTTCTTCGCCAGCGCGAGATGCAATAAAAGCTGATGCAGGTGCACGCGTCGAACGGTAACAGTAAAAGTAAACAACCAAAACGACAGCAAATCATATTAACAAAAGCAACATGCTCAACGACGGCGACAACAACTTTGAATGCTCGCATGTCAAACAGGCGCCTGCGACAACCACAAGGCGGACCTGGGACAAATCTGCAGCACTGCAGCGCGCACGTCGTTGCATACTTCGCGGCGCCGCGAGCATATTCATCAGCATGCCGGCTGCGCGGGCTGTCCCTTTGCACTTGTGCTCCGTGTTTCGTCCGTGCGATATGTGCGGGGGGGTGGTTAGAGCTGGTGTGTTTTGAGCGGCGCCTAGGTGCAAATCTGGCCAGGTGCAAGCCGCGCGCATGGCTCATGTTTGACAGCGGCGAACTTTTTGCAAATTCTCCCCCAGCTGGTTTAAGCATAGCCCTTTTGATTTTTTGATGCGCCGTTTTTGTTGTTTTATTGCTGATTTTTATTTTAATTTGTTGCTTGTTTTTGCTTTTATTTCACAACAGTTTTAATTTTTACTTTTATTTCTCGCATTCTGTTTGCCTTGTAATATTTCGTCTTACCAACAACGAGGCGTTTACATTTGCTGACTTTTGAAGGGCGCGTTGTTGTTGCTATCGTTATCGTGTTGCACTCCACTGTGGTAGCAGGCGGCAAGCAGGCTATGTGGCACGAGTCAGGTGAGGAAGTGGCAAACAAATCAAAAAATTCAAGTGCATTTTCACTTGGTACTCTTGAAGGTGCATTCACATTTCCCACTGAGCGCACCGGAACGATGGTGACATGCTATGCTCCAAATGTGCATACAACTGCTTGTATGACTTTGAGTATCGTAGAAACATGCATACGCAGTTGCACCGTGTTTTAGCTTTGTTAAATTATTGAGGTTTGGTAAGCTTACTAATATTATATGATATAATATTAGCGGAAGTATGAGGTATGTAGGTTACAGTTTAAGTTGAAGTTGAAGTTTAAGCTTAAGTTTAAGTTTAAGTTTAAGCTTAAGTGTAAGTTTAAGTTTAAGTTTAAGTTTAAGTTTAAGTTTAGTTTAGGTTTAAGTTTAAGTTTAAGTTTAAGTTTAAGTTTAAGTTTAAGTTTAAGTTTAAGTTTAAGTTTAAGTTTAAGTTTAAGTTTAAGTGTAAGTTTAAGTTTAAGTTTAGTTTAAGGTTACGTTTAAGTTTAAGTTTAAGTTAAGTTTAAGTTAAGTTTAACTTTAGTTTAAGTTTAGTTTAAGTTTAAGTTTAAGTTTAAGTTTAAGTTTAAGTTTAAGTTTAAGTTTAGTTTAAGTTTAAGTTTAAGTTTAAGTTTAGTTTAAGTTTACGTTTAAGTTTATGTTTAGTTTAAGTTTACGTTAAGTTTAAGTTTAAGTTTAAGTTTAAGTTTAAGTTTAA
>NW_017537268.1:824057-826680 GCF_001853355.1 Bactrocera latifrons | reverse complement strand
AGTTTAAGTTTAAGTTTAAGTTTAAGTTTAGTTTAAGTTCAAGTTTAAGTTTAAGTTGAAGTTGAAATTGAAGTTGACGTTGGGATTGAAGTTGAAGTTGTAGTTATAGTTGAAGTTGATGTTGAATTCAATATTGAAGATTTAGTTGAAGTTCTAATTGAAGTTGAAATTGAAATTGAAGGAAAAATGGAAACTGATGTTGAAGATAATATTGAAGTGAAGTTGCAGTTGAAGTTGAAAGTGAGGTCGAAGTTCAACTTATTTGAAGTTTATCAAATACTGAAATCGGTTCTCCCGTATTGATTGCTACCTTACCGCTTAGTGAAAGTTCATCTCAAATAATTTCCAAGAAACTACATATTTCATGCGCAAAACACTGTGCACTGTCGTTGTTGTTGTTATATTTTATGCTGCAATGCATCGCTTGGCCGCTGATTGCGGTGACTGCCACACGTTGTTTAGCATTGAGGCTGGGAGTGTTTGTTGCAACAGCAGCGCCAGCAATTTGTCGTTGTTTGTAGCGCGTTCATGTTGGCGTCTTGCTGCCACACGACGCTTTTCAAAATTTGCTGAACATCTATTTTATTTCTTACTCTCATTATTTCGTATACTTTTTGTGTGTGTTTTCGATTCCGTTTTTACTTTTATTTTGTTGCATTTGTTCTTTGGCTGCTGCGCTTCGTTGCGCATTTCACAGTGCAGCCAAAGGGGCGGTGGCGGACGCGGGTGAGCGTGTGAGTTGTGGGTGAAAAGTTTTCAGTGCGCCAAATGGCAAAAGAAAAGCGCCGAAGAGCGAAACAAAAAAGGGAAAAACGTAAACAATTTGCACGTTTTGCGCTGTTAACGTAAAGTGAATTTGTGCAATGTTGCACATTTGTGCAATTTACGCCGAAAAACTGCAGTTTTGCGGTAATTAGATGCGCTTGCCTTGGCAACTCGCAAAACAACAAAACTAAAACTCCACCAAACAAACAACCCGCTTCACCGACGCGCCAAAGCAGCTGCCAACAAGCGAAAAGCAAAAGCAAAAGGCAAAAAGCAAGAATACCGTTCATCATCGCTCACACTTGGTTTGCCGTTATTCTAAGTAGAGATGTAAATAAATGCCCTTTTTCAGACCGCATTCAATTCGAATTCTATGGCCACCTCCACCCTGCCCACATACACACACACACACGCCCACAAACAGCCAAACTTGTCTCGCTTCGCTTTGGCACAACTTCTCCATTTCCATTCCGGGGCCCCACAATTACTATACGCAGCAACGCAGGAAACATTAGGCAGTCATAAAACATTACGTTACATTAAGTACATTTGAGTGTGTCTGCAGCTGTGTCTGTGTGTGTGTGTGTGTGTCGCGCTTGCATTGAAGCTGCGTGTGTTCGTTCGCACCCGTTGCGCGCGTCAGGCCTGTCTCGCCAGCGACCTTCTGCAGTCAAGTCACAAAGTGTCCTCTGCCACTTGGGTGTGTTAGTGCTTTACAGTTATTCGGGTTCATAAATAAAAATATTGTCGACTACAATTTTCATTTCCTTAAGAGTATCATTATCTTTAGCGTGGTTTTTTCGTCGTTTGCTGGCCTCCGAGAAGCTACAGCAATATGTGCCGAAAAAGCCTCGGCTACGAGAGGTCATGTGTGGTGCAACTAAAGACTATAAAATCCGTACGCTTTGTTTCGCCTTTGATTTGTTGTCGCCTGAAATTTTATGAACTCTTCTTTGTTTCTTACTGTCTTGCGAGCCATACAAATATTCCGGCCATTGCGTTGCCCTACTCGAAGGAAGTATTCGCTTACTAAATGCATATCTATATGTATGCATGTGTGTCTGTGTGTGTCTTCGCATGTGTGTAGTAACATTTGATTGCTCGTATTTTATGTCGTGTTCATGCTATTTCACGTTTTCTCAAAAGCCATGAAGAACTTTTATTTTATATGTGTAAACAATTTTTGGAAAAGCTATAAACACTGTTGACTAACATAAATGAGATCGATGGCAGCGGCTTAATATAAATATTTCCCGGATATTTAATCGAAGTTTACCAAATATAATTGGGGTACTCACATCCTGTCACATTCACATTCACAATTCTCAATGCTATGTTTTCGAATCGTTATAACTTAAAACATTATGAGTCTTGTGAAAACCCTAAATATTTTTTCTGCAAGTAATCGGAGAACGGTAGATACAAAAAAAAAAAAAAAAAAAAAAATTTTTTTAACGCATGTCTTCTATATACATATGTACAAGAGCGAGTCGATTTTTTACTATAAAATTGCGTATTCGAGATATGTTTCACGGATCATTATGAACAACTTTGCCTAAGAGACTATGAGTCTAAAACTGAATAATCAGTTGTAGCGAAGATATGCGATATAGGTATCCGATATTGGCAATTAGGACAAATGATCAATCGAATATCACCACATATGCAATTTTATACGGTTATCTCAAAGACTGCCGAAAAATTGTTATCACTCCTAACAAACTTTCACATCCATAGCTCCTTGGACAAAGTTGTACAGAATCATCCTTAGAACGTTTCCGCATACTCCAGTTTTTCAGTTTTATATTCATATAGTATATGTATTTATTTATAAAACGTGAAACAATAATACAATTAC